>NC_042993.1:6266164-6566164 GCF_901001165.1 Salmo trutta | reverse complement strand
TGAGCTGAGATAAGGCGGGGCTTTACCTAGCGAAGACTTGTAGATGACCTGGAGCCAGTGGGTTTGGCGACGAGTATGAAGCGAGGGCCAGCGAACGAAAGCGTACAGATCGCAGTGGTGGGTGGTATATGAGGCTTTGGTGACAAAACGGATAGCACTGTGATAGACTGCATTCAATTTGTTGAGTCGAGTGTTGGAGGCTATTTTGTAAATGACATCGCCGAAGTCGAAGATCGGTAGGATAGTCAGTTTTACGAGGGTATGTTTGGCAGCATGAGTAAAGGATGCTTTGTTGCGAAATAGGAAGCTGATTCTAGATTTAATTTTGGATTGGAGATGCTTAATGTGAGTCTGGAAGGAGAGTTTACAATCTAACCAGACACCTAGGTATTTGTAGTTGTCCACATATTCTAGGTCAGAACTGTCGAGAGTAGTGATGCTGGACGGGCGGGCAGGTGCGGGCAGCGATCTGTTGAGGAGCATGCATATAGTTTTACTTGCATTTAAGAGTAGTTGGAGGCCACAGAAGGAGAGTTGTATGGCATTGAAGCTCGTCTAGAGGTTAGTTAGCACAGTGTCCAAAGAAGGGCCAGAAGTATACAGAATGGTGTTGTCTGCGTAGAGGTGGATCAGAGAATCACCAGCAGCAAGAGCGACATCATTGATGTATACAGAGAAGAGAGTCGGCCTGAGAATTGAACCCTGTGGCACCCCCATAGAAACTGCCAGCAGTCCGGACAACAGCCCCTCCGATTTGACACACTGAACTCTATCAGATAAGTAGTTGGTGAACCAGGCGAGGCAGTCATTTGAGAAACCAAGACTGTTGAGTCTGCCGATAAGAATGTGGTGATTGACAGAGTCGAAAGCCTTGGCCAGGTCGATGAATATGGCTGCACAGTATTGTCTCTTATCGATGGCAGGTATGATTTCGTTTAGGACCTTGAGCGTGGCTGAGGTGCACCCATGACCAGCTCGTAAGCCAGATTGCATAGCGGAGAAGGTATGGTGGGATTCGAAATGGTCGGTGATCTGTTGGCTTTTGAAGACCTTAGAAAGGCAGGGTAGGATAGATATTGGTCTGTAGCAGTTTAGGTCTAGGGTGTCTGCCCCTTTGAAGAGGGGGATGACCACGGCAGCTTTCCGATCTTTGGGGATCTCAGACGATACGAAAGAGAGGTTGAACAGGCTAGTGATAGGGGTTGCAACAATTTTGGCAGATAATTTTAGAAAGAGAGGGTCCAGATTGTCTAGCCTGGCTGATTTGTAGGGGTCCAGATTTTGCAGCTCTTTCAGAACATCAGTTATCTGGATTTGGGTGAAGGAGAAATGGGGGAAGCTTGGGCGAGTTGCTGTGGGGGGTGCAGGGCAGTTGACTGGGGTAGGGGTAGCCAGGTGGAAAGCATGGCCAGCCGTAGAAAAATGATTATTGAAATTCTCGATTATCGTGGATTTATTGGTGGTGACAGTGTTTCCTTGTCTCAGTGCAGTGGGCAGCTGGGAGGAGGTGCTCTTATTCTCCATGGACTTTACTGTGTCCCAGAACCTTTTTGAGTTTGTGCTACAGGATGCAAATTTCTGTTTGAAAAAGCTAGCCTTAGCTTTCCTAACGGCTTGTGTGTATTGGTTCCTAACTTCCCTGAAAAATGACATATCACGGGGGCTATTTGATGCTAATGCAGTACGCCACAGGATGTTTTTGTGCTGGTCAAGGGCAGTCCGGTCTGGAGTGAACCAAGGGCTGTATCTGTTCCTGGTTCTACATTTTTAAAAGTCTAGCGCAAAGTATTCATCAGACCATTAGCCCGTCACATCAGCGTATGACATCCAAACGTGAGTTGCCAAATACAGGTACACTGGCAGTACATTTATGTTGAGAAATCAGTCTTAACATGTTTATTAAAAAAAGATGCAGGGTTGAGCTCAATTCCTAACTCACTCATCTATTACATTCAGGGAGTGTAGACCAAAACCCAATGATCTGGAAACTAACGTATTTCATTGTTCAGGAGGCAGAGTGGCGTGGGAGGCAATTCATGCCTAAAATTGCATATAAAAAAGATTTATATAAAAAGGGTTGTGTATGCTGCAGTTCTGTGGTGAGAATTTTATAGCATGCTAAATGAGGCCATAAATGTAACTAGGGGTAGCCTAGCCCAGCAGTTCCCAACTCCAGTCCTCGAGTACCCCCACAGCACACATGTTGTAGCCCAGACAAACATACCTGATTCAACTCATTGAGGGCCTGATGATTAATTGACAAGTTGAAGTGTGCTTGTCCAGGGTTACAACAAAACTGTGTACTGTTGGGGATACTGGAGGACCGCAGCTGGGAAACACTGGCCTAGGCTACTATATGCCACTGTGGGGTTAGCATGGTAACTGGACAGGGTTTAAACCTTGACAAGCAGGAACAAAGTGACAAGTGTTGCCCGAGGATAAATGTCTGCTGAGTAAAAAAAGTTTTAGGGTCAGAGCTCTTGGCATCACAACTTTTTTTATTTAACTAGGCAAGTCACTTAAGAACAAATTCGTATTTACAATGACGGCCTACACCGGCCAAACCCGGATGAATTTGGGCCAATTTGTCACGTCCTGACCAGCAGGTGGAGTAGGTGTTAAGTGTTGGTCAGGGCGTGGCAGAAGAAGTTGGGTTTTCTGTGTTCTGTATAGGTTGGGTGTTTCTATGTAGAGGTAATTGGGGTGGACTTCCAATTGAAGGCAGCTGTGTGGTGTTGCCTTTGATTGGAAGTCCTATATTAGTTGGGTGTGTTTGTCTGTGTGTTTGTGGGGAATTGTTGTGAGCACTGCTTTGTTTGGTTTAGCCTGCCACACCGTCACATTGTGAGTACCGTTCATTGTTTTGTTTATTGTTTTTTATTTCAGTGGATGCTCTACTCCTGTTTTTGAACATTAAAATATGAGTATCCACACTTCCGCTGCACCTTGGTCCTTCTCTCTCCCGCACGACTTATTCTGTGACAGAATTCCCCACCTTCACAGGACCAAGCAGCGGAAGAAGGCTGGCAAGGATTGGGAGACCGAGAGGCACCCCCAAGAATTTTTTAGGGGGGGGCACAAGGGCTGTGTGACGGGGCAGGAGCTGCCCGCCAGTCAACAGTCGCCAGAGCTGCCCGCCAGTCAACAGTCGTCAGAGCTGCCCGCCAGTCAACAGTCGTCGGAGCTGCCCGCCAGTCAACAGTCGTCGGAGCTGCCCGCCAGTCAACAGTCGTCGGAGCTGCCCGCCAGTCAACAGTCGTCGGAGCTGCCCGCCAGTCAACAGTCGTCGGAGCTGCCCGCCAGTCAACCATCACCAGAGCTGCCCGACAGTCAACAGTCGTCAGAGCTGCCCGCCAGTCAACAGTCGTCGGAGCTGCCCGCCAGTCAACAGTCGTCAGAGCTGCCCGCCAGTCAACAGTCGTCGGAGCTGCCTGCCAGTCAACCATCACCGGAGCTGCCCGACAATCAACAGTCGTCAAAGCTGCCCGCCAGTCAACAGTCGTCGGAGCTGCCCGCCAGTCAACAGTCGTCGGAGCTGCCCGCCAGTCAACAGTCGCCGGAGTGGCCAGACTGCGCTGAACTGCCGGAGTGGCCAGACTGCGCTGAACTGTCGGAGTGGCCAGACTGCGCTGAACTGTCGGAGTGGCCAGACTGCGCTGAACTGCCGGAGTGGCCAGACTGCCCTGAACTGCCGGAGTGGCCAGACTGTCCTGAACTGCCGGAGTGGCCAGACTGCCCTGAACTGCCGGAGTGGCCAGACTGCCCTGAACTGCCGGAGTGGCCAGACTGCCCTGAACTGCCGGAGTGGCCAGACTGAGCTGAACTGCCGGAGTGGCCAGACTGCGCTGAACTGCCGGAGTGGCCAGACTGTCCCGAGCTGCCGGACTGCCCCGACTGTCCCGAGCTGCCGGACTGTCCCGAGCTGCCGGACTGCCCCGACTGTCCCGAGCTGCCAGACTGCCCCGACTGTCCCGAGCTGCCGGACTGCCCCGACTGTCCCGAGCTGCCGGACTGCCCCGACTGTCCCGACTGTCCCGAGCTGCCGGACTGCCCCGACTGTCCCGAGCTGCCGGACTGCCCCGACTGCCCCGAGCTGCCGGACTGCCCCGACTGCCCCGAGCTGCCGGACTGCCCCGAGCTGCCGGACTGCCCCGACTGCCTGGAAAGGCCAGAACCTGAGCCGCCTCCAACATAGGTGGGTTGGGGAGGGGGGGTGTAGCACAGTGCCGTCGTTGACGGCAGCCACCCTCCCTTCCCTCCCTGTAGTTAGGGGGAAATTTTCGGGTTGTTTTGGGTGTTTTGTGTTTTTGAAGGTGCATTCGGGGTCTGCACCTTTAGGGGGGGGTAATGTCACGTCCTGACCAGCAGGTGGAGTAGGTGTTAAGTGTTGGTCAGGGCGTGGCAGAAGAAGTTGGGTTTTCTGTGTTCTGTCTTTTTTCAGTGGATGCTCTACTCCTGTTTTTGAACATTAAAATATGAGTATCCACACTTCCGCTGCGCCTTGGTCCTTCTCTCTCCCGCACGACTTATTCTGTGACACAATTGTGTGCTGCCCTATGGGACTCCCAATCACAGCCAGTTGTGATACAGTCTGGATTCGAACCAGGGTGGCTGTAGTGATGCCTCTAGCACTGAGATGCAGTGCCTTAGACTGCTGCGCCACTCGGGAGCACCAACTTCTTCTGCACTGGTGTCAGAAATGGGATGGAGTTCACTGAAGGTGTGTTTTGGAGTGGGGTGTCCTAGAGCAGAGAAGTGCAGTTATATTTCACCCCAAAATATTCTGGACCCTGGTCCACTTGTCACGATTGTGTGTAGGAACGGACCAAGGCGCAGCGTGAGTATCGTTCCACATCTTTTATTTGAATGTGAAACTTTGCAAGACAAACAAACTATAAACAAAATACAAACCGCGACGACAGCGGTGCAACATGCACTAACTCAAAAATAATCTCCCACAAACACAAGTGGGAAAAACAACTACTTAAATATGATCCCCAATTAGAGACAACGATGACCAGCTGCCTCTAATTGGGAATCATACAAAAACCCCAACATAGAAAAAAGAAACTAGAACACAACATAGAAAAAAGAAACTAGATTAAAAAAAACAGTCACACCCTACCTACTCTACCATAGAAAATGAGAGCACTCTATGGTCAGGACGTGACACCACTCCTGTTTTGTACATCTGCTAGGTCTGGATAGGTAACAGCAAAATTATCAAAGGTGTTAGTAATTGTCACTGAAAGTTACAGAAAAGCAAGGTTTGTAAATCTCATTAAACGTTGAAGAGCATAGAGCACTGGAGGCACATTCCCCACTCCTCTTGCAAAACACAATCATAGAAAACAAACGGTCCTCAATCAGCCTTTTGAATTTCCCTAGAGGCACCAATTCATCCAAATTGAGAGAGCCTTGCATAACCGATAAAGACCAACAACACTAGGCCTATATTGTAAAGGCTAATATGATTTTAATGGTGTTAGTCTCCTGGTACAAATAACCACTCCTGTTACATCACTTTACTATTTCTATCTGCTTCAGAATTTCCTTAGAATTCCCTCCCGCGGCTCTGACCATAAAGTCTCCCGGTAGAACTAATTCAGGAGGATGTAGGGGTGTGTAGACTATACCGAATAGTAGCTGGATGAAATACTGTAGGCTACTCTTTGCCTAACCATTCGGGGCGGGGTGTGAGGAGTGGCCGGTCGCACCAATTTCTGCAGAACAAGATTGGGCTTTGGGCTCTATAAGGGAATGGGACTCCTGCCTGCGCGCACCAGATAGTGCATCAGCCACATTGTAAGTTTACATATTTTCCGCACGCTTTTTTTGTTTGTTGTTCATTCAAACCTAGTCTACATTTAAATAATACAAAAATGTTGTGATTTAACGAATTTGCTCACAATGTCTCAGTGTATATGCCTAATTATCCTTTTGAGGGACATACTTGGAAACATAATGTAGGTTTTTATAGACAAACTTTTGAATTCAATGGGTGGTTTTGAGGATGTTATTCGAAGTGCAAAGTTAAGTAAAAAAAATAAATGTAAAATAATCATGCAGGCTAATAAAATAAATAGGCAGAAGTGAATTGATCACAAATCCCTCTATTGATGGTGTCCATTGGATAGGCCTACCTGTCGTCGCCATATGCGATCATTTAAGTTCAGCAAGTGAATAGCCTACTCTGAAATGTTAAACATGTAGGGCTGCAAAGATAATAAAGCTGCCTTGTTGATTATAGTTAGGCTATAGACTGCATGCGCAACTTGCATGCTCAACATGTTTCAAGAGTGTATTGAACAAATTAATTAGGTTCAAATTATTATGGAAACTGTATCTCTTTACCGTGGATAAACCAGATCAAAATAAACAGTAGAATGGTATGTGTGCGTACGTGCATGTGTGCTTGAAATTCATTGTAAGAAATTCTTGTCCATTTTCCAAAATCATGTTCAGGAAACATTTGGATAACTTTCTCAAACATTCTGTGACAGTCTTTGTTCCCAAAATTGGTGTGTTGGTTGTAGACAAATGGTGTTCACTGGTAGTGGAGCCTCCTGCCAGCTGGATGCTGTAACAGTATTTCACAGACACTCCAGACTACTGCAGATCATGCTTATCCTACTACCCACCATTAATCACCATGCTGTAACAGTATTTCACAGACACTCCAGACTACTGCAGATCATGCTTATCCTACTACCCACCATTAATCACCATGCTGTAACAGTATTTCACAGACACTCCAGACTACTGCAGATCATGCTTATCCTACTACCCACCATTAATCACCATGCTGTAACAGTATTTCACAGACACTCCAGACTACTGCAGATCATGCTTATCCTACTACTCACCATTAATCACCATGCTGTAACAGTATTTCACAGACACTCCAGACTACTGCAGATCATGCTTATCCTACTACTCACCATTAATCACCATGCTGTAACAGTATTTCACAGACACTCCAGACTACTGCAGATCATGCTTATCCTACTACTCACCATTAATCACCATGCTGTAACAGTATTTCACAGACACTCCAGACTACTGCAGATCATCCTTATCCTACTACTCACCATTAATCACCATGCTGTAACAGTATTTCACAGACACTCCAGACTACTGCAGATCATGCTTATCCTACTACTCACCATTAATCACCATGCTGTAACAGTATTTCACAGACACTCCAGACTACTGCAGATCATCCTTATCCTACTACTCACCATTAATCACCATGCTGTACAGTTGCATAATAGACCATTCCCCTGTTGAAGTACTTTTGTTCACTAATGAAGTTTGTCAATGAATGATGCCTTATGATGCTGGGATGTTAGCACCTTATGATGCTGGGATGTTAGCACCTTGTGATGCTGGGATGTTAACACCTTATGATGCTGGGGTGTTAGCACCTTGTGATGCTGGGGTGTTAGCACCTTATGATGCTGGGATGTTAGCACCTTGTGATGCTGGGGTGTTAGCACCTTGTGTTGCTGGGGTGTTAGCACCTTGTGATGCTGGGATGTTAGCACCTTGTGATGCTGGGATGTTAGCACCTTATGATGCTGGGATGTTAACACCTTATGATGCTGGGGTGTTAGCACCTTGTGATGCTGGGGTGTTAGCACCTTGTGATGCTGGGGTGTTAGCACCTTGTGATGCTGGGGTGTTAGCACCTTGTGATGCTGGGATGTTAGCACCTTGTGATGCTGGGGTGTTAGTACCTTGTGTTGCTGGGATATTAGTACCTTGTGTTGCTGGGATGTTAGTACCTTGTGATGCTGGGGTGTTAGCACCTTGTGTTGCTGGGGTGTTAGCACCTTGTGAAGCTGGGGTGTTAGCACCTTGTGATGCTGGGGTGTTAGCACCTTGTGATGCTGGGGTGTTAGCACCTTGTGTTGCTGGGATGTTAGTACCTTGTGATGCTGGGGTGTTAGCACCTTGTGTTGCTGGGAGGTTAGCACCTTGTGATGCTGGGGTGTTAGCACCTTGTGTTGCTGGGGTGTTAGCACCTTGTGATGCTGGGGTGTTAGCACCTTGTGATGCTGGGGTGTTAGCACCTTATGATGCTGGGATGTTAGTACCTTGTGTTGCTGGGATGTTAACACCTTGTTTTCTAACAGTGTATATCTAAAACCTCTAAGGGTTCATGGCTGTCCCCATAGAATAACTATTTGAAGAACCCTTTTTGGTTCCAGGTAAAAACTATTGCAGCCAACACTTTTGGGTTCCTTGTAGAACCTTTTCTACAGATGGTTAATTTGAGAAACCATTTTTCTAAGATGGTACAGTGTGATTGTTCTTTGGGCCAGATGAATGTCCACACGTTTGATTCTGGATTTTAGATGAGCCCCCCCCCCCCCCCCAATGCTTAATGAATAAAGGCAGCCAGCACTCACAAAGATGGTACATCATTTTTTTATTTTTTAGTTTGACTTTCCAGGAAACCATGAATCAAGGTTTGAGGTTGAGCAGGTACAATGTTTGTGATGCTGGTTGTAAACTCAAGACGCGATGTTGAGTCTTCGTCTGACCAGATAAACACAGTCAAGCACAGTTTATGGGTGCTTCACATCCCTATCCACAGATCACACAAACGTTCATGCACACACACACACCACAGAGCAGAGTGAACACATCCATTAGTAGGTCCAACCCAGAGACCAGATCATCTAGTGACTGTTTATGGTTTCCTGTTTATATCGCTGTATGGGGAAATTGTTTTTTCATGTTCAGGAAATTGCTCCAGGTGTGTTTACAGGTTTTGTCACGCCTTCTTCGACACCACATGAAGGCCTCCTTATCAAATCCATTAATTATAACCCACACAATAATTCACATTTCCTTTTGCTGTAGGATTCTTTCCTGTTGTGAGAAACTGGTCAAATGAAAAGCCTGCATCTGTAACCATTATTCTGTCCTGCCCTCCACTTCTCTTTCCAAATAACCTTTTCATTTAGATGGGATTTTGTTAAGACCAAAGTTTGGATACTTTCTCACTATATCGTTCAGTGTTGCTCTATTTCCTTTCAGGATAAACACAGTGTTCTCTTCTTGTTGTGTCAGTCTGCATCACAATGCCCATGGATGTGCACCCTTCATTTGTTGCGGTATTTCATAATGGGGAATTTCCGCCTAATACACAAGACAGAGCCAATTAACGGGAAAGTGGCCTTTCAGACCATTTAGAGCAATGTCTAATTGTTTCACTCCCAGGCTCAGACTTGATCTTGGCAAAGCCACATATTTTCATATACGTCTGTCAAAAATTTGCAACAAAAACAATACTGTTTTTCGTCTTCAATGACATGCAAACCACGACAGCCACATCAATAAGTGTACTGGATGATATCACAGCCAAATCAGAGAAGTGTGCTAAGTTTGAAGCCAATAACAGCCGAGCAATAACATCTAATCAGTGCCACTCCAACTGCTTATGGTTCAAGTAGCCTTAAATATTGTTATAGTTAAGCAATCTGGTACAATGTGATCATTACAATACGAATTCAGTGTAGTGTTCTGTTCTATTGATGATCAAGGTCACACAGTACAATGTTATTAATACTGTGTAATTCATTACTGTACTGCATGGCAACACTATTGTAGCCAACACTACATTACTTAAATCTGCAACATTGGTTTGCTGAAACCTCAGCCACTGATAAATGTCAACTGCATCAGAGATTCAAACTCACTCACCAACCGCCACATTCTGAATAACAGTAAGACTGCAGCAACCAGTGCTGCCAAGGTGATCTAACTCAGCTACATGACAAATAGGAATCTATAAGAACGTTTTTTTTTAAAACAGGAACAGTTTCACAGGCTTCTGAATTTTCAACATGATTGAAATTAGCTGTGATAGTGGTTTTCTGGAAAAGCTGCTGCCACTCTCCCTGTAAAAAGCCATTTGAGAAACACTCTGCCTGTGTAAACAAACTGACTGTGTTTACACAGCTACCCGAAGAACACAATTCAGATTTTTTTTCCATATACAATCTTTTTTTTCTGAGTGTCCAGACTCAGTGTCCAGACCTTTTAACCAAATCAGATTTGCTCATTCACACAGATGTAGATGGCCGGGCGGGGTGGATGTGGAGCCAGAGAAAGCAGGGGTTGAAAGTGTAGAACGCAGCTCCTACATTTGAATATAAAAATTGATTTTATCAAACACAATTATGCTACATTTTATGTCTGGGACCCTCAGGATGACAAATCAGAGCAAGATTACTGAATGTAAGTAAATAATTTACCTTCAGAGGTGAATATATCAAACCAGTTGCCGTGGTACTTTTTGTTGTTGTTGTGCACTCTCCTCAAACAATAGCATGGTCTTTTTTCACCGTAATAGCTACTGTAAATTGGACAGTGCAGTTAGATTAACAACAATTTAAGCTTTCTGCCCATATAAGACATGTCTATGTCCTGGAAAGTGTGCTGTTACTTACAACTGTCATGCTAATCACATTAGCTCAACCGTCCCAGTATAGGGACACCGATCATGTAGAGGTTTTTAAAATGTTGGGGTGGTTGCCATGGTAATGGCAGGTCATGTGCAAAAAAAGGAAAACTTCAGAGCAAATCAATTCTGATTTGAGCATCTAGACTGAGGTCACATATGTAGCATCAGAATTGTATCAGGATTGAGATCCACATAGGGTGGTGGTATACAGTAAATCATAAGTCAAAAGATCAGATTCCATGTGTTTTTGTTGTTGCTGTTTACACATTAGGGACAAGATCAGATAGGTATCAGATATGGAAATAATTGGCAAAAGATCTGAATTGGGCTGCCTGTGTAAACACAGCCCCTGTGGTCCACAGCCAGACTAGCATGACCTGTAGTTCTGTACATTGAACAGCCAAGTTCCTTTGTTTACACCTCCTAAAGCCTCAACGTCTGTGTATAAAACACAGCCGGCACCAGCTGTAAATCAAAAGTGATAAGAAGTAAATGTTAGGCTTCTCTATTTAGAGAAAGAGGAGGGGAAGAAGGACATTGCATTGGTTATCCCATAGGTCAAGGACTTCTTGTCAGCAGAGCCAACAACAGCATACAGCTGTGGTGAAGAGCTCTGAAATGGGATCCATTCACATCTTTGGACTTTATGATGATGTGTATGTTTAAGGGAACAGTGATGCAGCTAAAGCAATTAATAACTGATGCCTACCAGAACCCCACAGTCATCAGTCAACATGGATTGATAGGTAACAAACATAAATTCAGCTTGAAATAAACCAGCCACTGAAACCATATTGTTGATTTATATGTTACATTAAAGAATCAGTCTTGGATAATTGTACTGGACCGTTCTGACCATAGACAACCTTGACCTTGACTCGTCATGAAGAGGTAAACAACATGTTTGTGGTGTAATCATTGTCCTGTAGAAAGCTTTAAAGTACTCCATAATTGAACAGCACCCTTGTGCGTGATAGTTCACGGTCAATCTGTGACCACAGTTTCTGAGTGGAATAGATGATTTGCCATTGAAAACAATGGGGCCCCACTCTTTTAGACCTCACTCTGTTGACCGGAAAGGAACTGCTTTGAACGCTGCCTAAATAAACCGAGGTAGAGAACAGAGTGTGAAGGAAATGTGCATGAGATCTGTTAGACCCAGATGTAAGTATATTCAGTGGACTCTGACCTGAAGAAATGAGATGTCAAGACAGCCCTTTCAATCACTGTCATTCAAGTGCGATTCTTATTTGAAATGGGGGTCTGCAAATCACGATTACCTCCAGATGCATCCATTTAGGATGGACCCCCATTTCCTGAATTTCTCAACTCATTGGGATCGGGCCTCAACAAGCATCGGTACAAGACTCTTTGTCACAATCTTCACCTGCATCTGAAGATATTTCGAAATCATTATCTGACCAATACGCAGCGGCTTGCGTGCTCCACATCATTTTATTTTAATTATGATGGACACGGACAAAACAATAAACGACTAGACAGTTTCACAGGCTATGTACTTACATACAGCAGTGTGAAATAAAACAAACCACAAAAACCAGGTGACAAACACACTCCTAATATATGACTCCCAAACAGGAACAACGATAACCAGCTGTCCCTGATCGGGAGCCACACAGACCAACATAGAAACAGAAATACCAGAAAAACACATACAACACAGTACTTCCGCCACGTCCTGACCAAAAATACTAAACAACTACTCCCACTGCTGGTCAGGACGTGACACTCTTAAAAACAACCAGACACATACAGTACACATTCCCCTTACCCTTTCTCTGGAGTAAGTCTGACTGGACCCAGGCACATCAAGCATTGTTTTTTAAAGGGAAGCTATCAGAATTGTATTTTTATTGTAATTGGCTTGCAAGATAGGACGGCATATTTGGAATCCATTTAGGAATGGTGGTTGAATTTACAGATAATCCATAGATGAAGAATTTTCAAAAGGGCCTTTGTCCTAAAGACATTTATAGGCTGTTTTACATTAGCTGAATCCTGTCCTAAACACATTTACAGGCTGTTTTACATCAGCTGAATCCTGTCCTAAACACATTTACAGGCTGTTTTACATTAGCTGAATCCTGTCCTAAACACATTTACAGACTGTTTTACATTAGCTGAATCCTGTCCTAAACACATTTACAGGCTGTTTTACATTAGCTGAATCCTGTCCTAAAGACATTTATAGGGTGTTTTACATTAACTGAATCCTGTCCTAAAGACATTTATAGGCTGTTTTACATTAGCGGAATCCTGTCCTAAAGACATTTATAGGCTGTTTTACATTAGCGGAATCCTGTCCTAAATACATGTATAGGCTGTTTTACATTAGCTGAATCCTATCCTAAAGACATTTATAGGCTGTTTTACATCAGCAGAATTCTGTCCTAAAGACATTTATAGGCTGTGCTGTACATTAGCTGAATCTTGTCCTAAAACATATTTATACGCTGTGTTGTGCATTAGGTGAATCCTGTTCGCGAGTGAAAGAAACAAGGAAGAAGAATTCAGATAAGCGGCCCTCTTCAACATGCCCTTGGTCTAGAATGTGGTGCACACATACCATACTGCCAGGCTGGAAATGAACACTTCTGTTCCCTTAACATCAAAATAGATGGCACTGGCAATGTCTCAAATGGACACAAATGTCCTAAAAGTGTGATAGAGGACCAGTGTGTGTGTGTGTGTGCACTTAGAAAAAAGGCTTTCAAAAGGGTTCTTCGGATGTCCCCATAGGAGAACCCTTTTTGGTTCTATGTAGAAACCTTTTTGGTTTTAGGTAGAACCCTTTTTCCATGTAGCACCCTCTGTGGAAAGGATTCTTCATGGAACCCAAAAGGTTTCTACCTGGAACCAAAAAGGGTTCTTTAAAGAGTTCTCCTACACAGTAAATTTGAGTAAATGTTACTCAAACTGAATACAATTATACTCTACAAAATATATAATTTGGTCCCAGTCTAAATAGAGTTACAATTACTCGTGTTGCGGAGTTCAATATTCAGAGTTATTTCTACTCTATTCAGTGTTTATATATAACTCTACAAACTGTAATTTACTCTATTTAGAGTAAAATGGAAACAGCTCTACTGCCAATTCACTCAATATAAAATTAAATATCATCAGTCAAGAGTAGCATTTGTACAAATAAACTTAACGTCAATAAATCAGAACTCAGTATTTAACAAAGCACTTTATTCATAAATGTAAGACATTTGCAATACATACAGTTGAAGTCGGAAGATTACATACACTTAGGTTGGAGTCATTAAAACTTGATTTTCAACCACTCCACAAATTTCTTGTTAACAAACTACAGTTTTGGCAAGTCAGTTAGGACATCTACTTTGTGCATGACACAAGTCATTTTTCCAACAATTGTTTACAGACAGATTATTTCACTTATAATTCACTGTATCACAATTCCAGTGGGCCAGAAGTTTACATACACTAAGTTGACTGTGTCTTTAAACAGCTTGGAAAATTCCAGAAAATGATGTCATGGCTTTAAAAGCTTCTGATAGGCTAATTGACATCATTTGAGTCAATTGGAGGTGTACCTGTGGATGTATTTCAAGGCCTACCTTCAAACTCAATGCGTCTTTGCTTGACATCATGGGAAAATCAAAAGAAATCAGCCAAGACCTCAGAAAAAGATTTGTAGACCTCCGCAAGTCTGGTTCATTCTTGGGAGAAATTTCCAAACCCCTGAAGGTACCACGTTCATCTGTACAAACAATAGTACGCAAGTATAAACACCATGGGGCCACGCAGCCGTCATACCGCTCAGGAAGGAGACGTGTTCTGTCTCCTAGAGATGAACGTACTTTGGTGCGAAAAGTGAAAATCAATCCCAGAACAACAGCAAAGGACCTTGTGAAGATGCTGGAGGAAACACGTACAAAAGTATCTATATCCACAGTAAAATGAGTCCTATATCGACATAACCTGAAAGACCGCTCAGCAAGGAAGAAGCCACTTCTCCAAAACTGCCATAAAAAAGCCAGACTATGGTTTGCAGCTGCACATGGGGACAAAGATCATACGTTTTGGAGAAATGTCCTCTGATTTGATTAAATAAAAAATAGAACTGTTTGGCCGTAATGACCATTGTTATGTTTGGAGGAAAAAGGGGGATGCTTGCAAGCCAAAGAACACCATCCCAACTGTGAAGCACGGGGGTGGCAGCATCATGTTGTGGGGGTGCTTTGCTGCAGCAGGGACAGGTGCACTTCACCAAATAGATTACATCATGAGGAAGGAAAATGATGTGGATATATTGAAGCAACATCTCAAGACATCAGTCAGGAAGTTAAAGCTTGATTGCAAATGGGTCTTCCAAATGGACAATGACCCCAAGCATACTTCCAAAGTTGTGGCAAAATGGCTTAAGGACAACAAAGTCAAGGTATTGGAGTGGCCATCACAAAGCCCCGACCTCAATCCTATAGAAAATTTGTGGTAAGAACTGAAAAAGCGTGTGCGAGCAAGGAGACCTACAAACCTGACTCAGTTACACCAGCTCTGTCAGGAGGAATGGGCCAAAATTCACCCAACTTATTGTGGGAAGCTTGTGGAAGGCTACCTGAAACGTTTGACCCAAGTTAAACAATTTAAAGGCAATGCTACCAAATACTAATTGAGTGTATGTAAACTTCTGACCCACTGGGAATGTGATGAAAGAAATAAAAGCTCAAATAAATCATTCTCTCTACTATTATTCTGACATTTCACATTTTTTAAATAAAGTGTTGATCCTAACTGACCTAAAACAGGGAATTTTTACTAGGATTAAATGTCAAAAATTGTGAAAAACTGAGTTTAAATGTATTTGGCTAAGGTGTATGTAAACTTCCAACTTCAACCGTACATCAAAATACTGATGACAATAAAATTGTGGACTGAAATTAAATGTTGGCCTCTGTTCACTTTAATACATGTACATAAAAAAGCTCAATATTGCAATTCAATACATCTAACATTGACATGGAGGATTTTGTGAAACTGGCATCTCACATATCAAAAACACTGATGATAAAATAAAATTGTGGCCTCTGTAAAATGAAATTTTACTGTGCCATTTTTGGAGTCACAGGAAACAGTATGGGACAATAAACAAACTTGAATCATCACAACTGTATGACATCTGTATATCAAATGCTTTGTGACAGAAAAGCTCTCTAACATCCACTACATAAGGTCCCTCTGTTGTACACCCAAATCTATATGCATTAAAATGTTCATCAATACATATTGTTTATAGGGCAAAAGTATCCAACAGTAACCTCTCATCTTTAACAACAACAACATGGTGGATTTTCTGAAAACTGGCATCTCACAATGGACTTTAAGACAAACAACTAAACCTGAACGATACATATTGCCATGGTGTTTGGCACATTTAACATTTAAAACCGTGGTGTCAATTGGTACCTGAAGAGTCTCAGCCATCTTACAGCCCCAGTCCACCACATTTAAAGATAACATTTTACCTGGACCGATCATGACTTTGTTGGTGTCAAATGTCTGCCAACTGTATGCTATTTGACTTTGGTGTTTTTTTGCCAATGTTTTAGTTACATTTTTGAAGCTTTTTAAAGCTTTTTAATAGTTTTTTAAAGGAATTATGCCTTGCTTCATAGCGCATGCACCAGCTATGCAAAACTGGTCTAATTTTAAGCATACATGTGGGGTAATGCACCATAAAATGATGCTTTGGTAGCAGCCTCTTTTTTGGAAACAATTGCTTCAATAACCTGTGGTGTTCTGCGATTAAGTGTTTCAAAAAAATTGTAATACCCTTTTGATATCATTGGAGAAAATACAATGTTTACTATCTGAAGCAACAGCAACAGTAAATACCAGTGTAGATCATTTGGGCGTGCATACTGTCCATAAACCACTAAAAGTGGTATAACTTAATGTTACTGTAGCTAGCTAGCTAATTAGCTCTAGCTAGATGCTCACATTAGCATCTGACTATGCAAATCGTGCAGTAACAGTAAGCCTACACTACAGTGCTAGCTAACTGTAATGTTGCTCAACAGTTTTAATCTGCACACAAAGTTAACCAATAACAGTGAACTTGCCTGGAATTCTAATTAAGTTTAGAAATGAAGAAATTCGGTGGTTCTGTGAATGACTACTGATGTTCGGCGGATCCACGCTCTCGATCTGTCCACTCTTTCCATTCACGAGACACTTGCAAATGGACAATGGCGGCAAACTCCACATTTAACCAACATTACTGGCCGTGGTCATGCTGTTTTACTCCAATAGAATTTAATCTGTATTTTTGCTCCCACTCTAGTGGACGCTGGTAATAATTACACTCTAAAATTATTTAATTTCACTACTTGAGAGGAAAATTATTTTTACTCCAGAAAAAACACTCACCAGTTTTTACTGTGTATGGGGACAGCCAAAGAACCCTTTCAGGTTCTACATAGAAAAAATTGTGCTAAGAGTATCTTGTGATCTGCCAATTGATATAGACATGACTATATGGAAGTGGCTTGGGGGAAGGAGACTAGTGTGGCCAAATCCATCTCTCAAACAGGACATCAAACAGCACATCAATGCGCTATGTAGATATCAATAATAAGTGATATCTGTATCGCCGTAGACTACACCACTGCTGTCATCTTTACCTCCAAGCATTTATTCAAGTTGGATAATCTTTGGATGCCGACAGCACTCACACCATTGGAAGACATAGCTTTGACTGTAGACTACAGAAACCCATTCCTGCTCTTTTCCCGCAATCTATCAAACACATTTGGTGTGCCATCATATTGGTCTCTGATTTGTGGTCAGACTCACTCAGGTGGAACAAACTTAAACTTGCTCCTTTTTACATAGCTGATTTGAATGTCATTGAAAAAACAGAAATGTTAAAGATTTGTTTTCGCAAAAACATCCTTTCTGAATTTAAAAGTAATCCTTGAAGTAATCATGTCGTTTTTTCAAAAGTATCTGTACATTTAATCCGTTACTCCCCGACCCTGAGCATGAGCATGAGTAGTGCAAAATAATCTGTTATCATGTAAGAAAAATGTATAAATGAAGGCTAGGATGTCACAGGATGCTATGTTTAAATTAGATCTAACCACATTTCAGTTGAATCTTGTGTCAACACAACTTGATCTGATAAACAGAAACTTTCTGTGCTCCAACAGTTGATCTGTCCATGTTTGTGTTTCAAGGAGAGAGACTAGAGAAACGTTCCAACATGGAGGGGACACACGGCATCCTGGCCATCTTCACCATAGCAACATGTTTTCTGGTTAACGGAGCACAAAAAACAGGTAAGCATGTTTGTCTCCTGACATCTGAATCATTCCAGAATGCAGACCACAGTCCAGAATGGCATTAACAGAGAAGCATTGAAGAAATACCACACAAATACAAAATTATGACCAACTCTTTGGGGCTTTAGACTGTTGAGCAGTTATAAAAAATGTGTTTTTATAAAAGCACGATAAAAATTATATTTGATTAATAGATTGATTTATTGATTAATTGCTTTCATTGCTCATCCCATGCACAAAAAACCTTGTGGTTTAAACACTTGTACGGAATTCCATTGGCTAACGACTGTTTTCTTCCCCTCCTAGTCTGCAAGGAAGAGGCCGTGGCCGACATCGTCTTCCTGGTGGACGGTTCATGGAGCATCGGCTCAGAGAACTTCAAACAGATCCGCCAGTTCTTGTACACGCTGGTCAACAGCTTTGACGTGGCCCCCGACCAGGTGCGCATCGGTCTGGTCCAGTACAGCAACACGCCGCGCACCGAGTTCCTCCTCAACACCTTCCAGGACAAACAGGACATCCTGCAGTACATTAACAACCTGCCTTATATGGGCGGTGAAACCAACACAGGCTTGGGCCTGGACTTCCTGCTGAACGAGCTCTTTGTTGACCGTGCAGGGAGCCGGGTGAACGAGAACGTGCCCCAGATTGCCGTGGTGATCACTGATGGTGAATCAATGGACAATGTGGGGCTGCATGCCCTTAAGCTGAAGAAGCAGGGCATCACGCTGTACGCCATCGGGATCAAAGAAGCAGACGAAGATCAGCTGAAGGAGATTGCCACTACACCTCACAACCAGCACGTGTACAGCGTGTCGGACTTTACTGCGCTGCAGGGGATCTCCCAGAGCCTCATGCAGGTGCTGTGTACTACCATAGATGAGGCAAAGAGACCAATCTCCAAAGTGGTCCAAGGTACTATAACAGTGTATTTATTGTTTCCATTTGAAAAATATTCCTTATAAATAAATGACATTATTATTTTCCTTCATCTCCAGAGTGCCTCAACGCCACAGTGGCTGACATTGTGTTCCTTGTGGATGGCTCCACCAGCATCATCCCTACAAACTTCCAGGAGGTTCGGAGGTTTCTCCACAGCTTCATCGAGGGGCTGGATATCGGAGCGGACAAGGTTCGCGTAGGACTGGCCCAGTTTAGTAATGAGATCCAGAAGCAATTCCATTTGGGGGAACATATGGACCAAAGGGCCCTACTGGAGCAAGTGGACAGGCTTCCACAGCTCGGTGGAGGCACAGCCACCGGCAAAGCCATTACTGTCCTTCGGGAAGAGTTTTTCACCAAGGCCAACGGGAGTCGCGCTGATCAGAGGGTGCCTCAGATTGCTGTGGTGCTCACCGACGGGGAGTCTGAGGACGACGTAAAGCTGCCAGCCAAGGCGTTAAGGCAGCAAGGGGTCGTTGTGTTTGCTATTGGAGTTGGGGCAGCCAACATCAATGAGCTGAAGGATATTGCTAACAGGCCCCACGAGCATTTTCTGGTCAACATAGAAAGTTTCCAGGCCCTACAAACACTTTCTCAGGGTCTGCTGCAGACTGTCTGTGTCTCCATGGAGAACCAGAGGATGGGTAAGGGACTTTTATAAGGAAACATACTGTATGTTGTAACAAAGTGTGAATGTTGAACTTGCAAAGTATCTAATCCAAGTGACTTGCCTTAGTTGTACCATTAGTTGTACCATCTAAGCAAAATTATGCAACCTTGAGAGGCAGACATTGTTTACGGCTGCTTGTGCCAACATTAAAAGGACCATTTCTAAAAATGAAAATAAAATATGGCATAATTGTCATAACAATTATTCTTTATTTTTTCAGCTCTGATCCCAAAGTTCTCTGATATCTTCTTCCTGGTGGACAGCAATATGATGCTGGCAGACTACCAGCTGGTCAGAACCCTTCTGATGCGACTGGTCAACCAGCTCAACCCGAGCACTAAAACCATGCGCCTGGGTCTGGCCCAGTTTGCCCAGGACACCAAGGTAGAGTTCTTACTGAACACCCACAACACTAAGGAAGAGTACTTGGCAGCTCTCAGGAAATTCAGGCTGCCGCTGCGCCCCAACAGGTCTCGTCACCTGGGCGATGCCCTGGAATACGCCCGTGCACACTTCTTCACTACAGCGTCTGGTGGCCGTAATGAACAAGGCTACCGGCAGTTTCTAGTCACGGTGACAGGGGGGGATTCGAAGGATAACGTGATGAAGGTGGCACGTACTATCAAATCTGAAGGGACAACCATTGTGTCCATCGGGTTGGGTGAATCTACACTTCCAGAGCTAAAGTTAATGGCCACCTCGCCATTCTTTTACCAGACTACAAACATCGCCCCTGTGCTAAAGACTGTCTTTGAGACTGAAGAGGTGGTCCCTGTGACTGACGGTAAGGGCATTTGGGGATTTTTGCTGAATTAAGTGAATATCTGATCTCTTGTGAAATAATTGCTCATTATACATAAAGGATAACACATTGCTGTTGACTAACAATTTCCTCTCTATTGCAGATTGCAGTGAAGCTTCACTGGCTGACATTGTGTTTATAGTTGATGAGTCTTCGAGCAATAGAACTGCAAACTTCCAGCTGGTTCGTGGATTCATCCACAAGATAGTGGACGGCCTAGACATGGACTTCAACAGGGTGAGGGTGGGCATCGTCCTCTATAGCAACAAGGCCTCGGCCCAGGTCTACCTTAACTCCTTCCAAGAAAAAACAAATATCCTTCAGTTCATCAAGATCCTGCCCTACCGTCGCGGTCTCACATACACTGGCGAGGCCTTGGAGTATGCCAGGGAGAAGATGTTTATCAAGGAGAGGGGCAGCCGGAAAGAACAGGGGGTGCAGCAGGTGGCGATAGTCATCACCGGAAAGTCCCAGGACAACGTAACTTCTCATGCCGCTGCACTGCGCAGAGCTGGTGTCACTGTCTACGCAGTGGGGATCAAGGATGCTGACGAGAACGAGCTGAGACAGATCGCTTCAGATCCCCCTAACAAGCACGTATTACATGTGGACAGCTTTGCCAAGCTCAAGACCCTGGAGAAGAGCCTGAAGAAAAGCGTGTGCTACAACATCCTTAAAAAAGCAGTCAAAGACAACGCAAGGACATACACTGCCAAGCAAAGTGAGATCAAAATGACTGTACCAATGCTTCTTGTTGTTTAATTTGTAGAGGAATGTTGATACAGATGTGATGTGGTCTCCGAGATGACACTAGTGCTTTCTTTTCTCTTTTGATTCTAGGCTGTTTGCAGACAGATGAAGCAGACATGTTCTTTCTGATCGACCACTCAGGGAGTATTGAATATCCAGACTTTGCTGACATGAAAACATTTATTAACGAATTCATACACACGTTCCACATCGGACCGCATCATGTCCGCGTGGGTGTGGTAAAGTTCTCTGATACCCCAGCTCTTGAGTTTGATTTGACAACCTACCCTGACAACCCTTCAGTGGAGAAAGCAGTGGATGGTATCATCCAACTTGGAGGCGGGACAAGGACCGGATTAGCGCTGACCTCTATGGGTCCCTACTTTGATCGGGCTAAGGCCACACGTAGTCACAAGGTTCGCGAGTACCTCATTGTCATCACAGACGGAGAGTCTCAAGACAACGTGAAGGATCAAGCAGCAAAGCTGAGGGCGCAGGGCATCACCATATATGCCATTGGGGTGAAGCAAGCTAACGATACACAGCTGCTGGAGATTGCTGGCAGCCAAGAGAAGAAGTTCTTTGTCAACAACTTTGACGCTCTGAAACCAATAAAAAATGACATCATCACAGATATCTGCTCCCCTGATAGTAAGGCAATCTCTATTGTTTTTAAGTGTTACATCTTATTTATTTTCTGATTTCAGTAAAAATATGAAACACCTTGTCTCTTGCCAGGGATTGATTATGAGCACACATTGAGTTATAACAACAGCTAAATTAATATTTGTTCTCTTTTCACAGTTTGCAAGGACATGAAGGGGGACGTCCTCTTCTTGATCGACAGCTCAGGTAGCATCAACAACCCAGACTTCCAGAAGATGAAGGTCTTCTTGCAATCCATCATCAACAAATCTGACATAGGCCTGGATAAAGTGCACGTGGGCATCATACAGTTCAGCACCAGCCAACAGGTGATCTTCCCTCTCAACAAGCATAACGATAAGGAAGGCATGTTGCAGGATTTACAAACGATGCAACAGATAGGCGGGGGCACACACACCGGAGAAGCCCTGTCCTACACCTCGCAGTTCTTTGACCCACTGAAAGGAGGGCGCACTAACGTGAAGCAGTTCCTGATTGTTGTAACCGATGGTGAGGCGCAGGATGAGGTAAAGTCTCCTGCCAAGAAACTTCAAGACAAGGGTGTGATCATCTACGCTATTGGGGTGGTCAATGCCAACAATACACAGTTGCTGGAGATCAGTGGCGCACAGGAGAGGGTCTACTCCGAGAGGGACTTTGATGCACTCAAGGCTTTGGATAGCCAACTGGCATTGGCAATCTGTGATCCGGAGAGAGGTGAGTGCCACTTGGTTCATGAAACATTACTTAAAAGCAACAATGAGTTCACATTTCTTAGATTTTGACATTGATATTTTCCTCTATCTCTTCTTCTCTTCCACCAGAGTGTGTGAGGACGGAGATCGCAGACATTATTTTCTTGGTGGACGGCTCCACCAGCATCAGCTCAGATAATTTTGACATAATGAAAAACTTCATGATGTCCGTGGTCAATGAAACCTCTGTTGGGGAGAAGCAGACACGCTATGGTCTGATTGTCTTTTCAGACGACCCCGAGTCTAAATTCACACTCAACGAATACAAATCTAAGAGAGATGTCAATAGTGCCATCACAAAGCTTAGAGAGCCCAGTGGAGACACCTACACTGGCAAGGCACTCAAGTATTCCTTGGGTTATTTTGGTGCAGAGTACGGCGGGCGAAAGGCCCTAAATGTCCCCCAGTGGTTGATGGTGATCACAGATGGTGAGGCTACTGACCCCTATCACCTAGCTGGGCCAGCCAAGGAGCTACGGGACAATGGGATCATAGTCTATAGCATCGGAGTGGTTGGAGCAAATAAGCAAGAGCTTGAGCTCATGGCAGGGGACCCGAATAAGGTTTTCTTTGTGGATGACTTCCATAAACTAGACACACTGCACAAAAATATTTCCTTTGAATTCTGCCAAACCAGCAAACCAGGTAAGACAGAATGCAACTGTAAAAACATCTAATCTGAAAGTACAAAGCCTTGTAGCATAAGCATGTTGAAATTAGATGGTTCAACATGATCTGACGTCTTCTCTTCTCCTCTTAGTCTGTGAAAAAACGCAGGGGGATCTGGTCCTGTTGATTGACAGCTCAGGGAGCATCAGCACCACCGACTTCACTATCATGAAGAAGTTTGCCACAGACCTTGTTTCCAGCTTCAACATTGCAGAGCAGTCCTTCCGGGTGGGAGTCGCCCAGTTTAGCAGTGATCCTAAAAAGGAGTTCTTCTTGAATGAGTATTACACAGAAGCAGAGGTGAACAACCAGATAAACAATATGATACAGATTAGGTACACAACGAACATCGGAAAGGCCCTGGACTACGTCCGTATGGAGTACTTCCAACCAGCTAGAGGGAGCCGTATCAATGCCAAGGTCTCTCAGAACCTGGTTGTGATCACTGACGGACGTTCAGATGATGATGTTGTGCATGCAGCAGAGGAGCTCAAGGCCATGAACATTGAGGTGTTTGCCATTGGTATAGGGAAAGACCACAAACCTGTTGAGCTCGGGCAAATCACTCTCAACCCGGAAAGGGTCTTCTCTGTGCAGGACTTTGCCAGCCTGGACAAGATCAAGAAGAAGGTGGTGGATACTATATGCTCCTCCAAGGTACCAGAAACTCAAGCAGGTGAGTAAACAGTATGCACGTTTTATTTCCTCTGTCTCTCCTGACTCAATGTAAAACCCTCGTCAAAGAATGCTTGTTAGTGTTTGAAAAACAAGCTATTTTACATTGTCTCTCATATTATCCTTGAGTAAACCTAACACATAAAGCTTTTGGACTTGTTAAAGGGGTTCATTTGGATGATAAGTAATAATGAGTGTGTCTGTGTCCAATAGGCTGCACCATAGACATCGCCATGGGGTTCGATATTACACGCAGGGCCACCGCCCAGGGGCTCTTCGATGGCCAAGCCCAGCTACAGGCCTTCCTGCCACAGATTATCCGCTATGTGTCCAACCTGAAGGGCCTGTGCTGCGTGGCGGGAGATGGTTCCATTGAGACTAACATTGGCTTCCGCGTGGTGGAGCAGAACGGAAAGGTTCTCTACGACTACAACTTCGAGAAGTATGATGAGAAAATTGTGGAGAAGGTTATGGCCCTGCAGACCTCCCAGACAACATACTTCAACTCCTTCCTCCTGCGCTCCTTCCGCGATAAGTTCCAGAAATCTAATGCTGGCGTGAAGGTGGGCCCAAACATTATTTCTCCTGTGTGGTTGATCCCAGACTCCAAAAATGTTCACTTCTTAACATATTTTGTTGGTTATATCACATTGTAATAACAATGCCACAACTACTTTGTCCTTTAGGTGCTGGTGATCTTCTCAGACGGACTCGATGATGACGTGATGAAACTGGAGCAAGAGTCGGAACTTCTCCGCACTAAAGGTGAAAGAACCAGGGGCAACCCACAGAAACGGACACATTTAAGAACATTCATGAGACAAAAATGAACATTAAAATCGGTTGTACTTTTAGCTTTGTCTTCCATGTCACATTTCAGGAAAAGGTATCAATGCCCTGCTTACAGTCGCCTTAGAAGGGGTCCAAAATGCCAACCTCCTTCAGATGGTGGAGTTTGGGCGAGGATTCGGCTACAAGCAGCCGCTCAACATTGGCATGCACAATTTAGGAAACACCCTGTTGACCCAAATAGTAAGTGGTTCATCATTTTGTGACAACAGAATCAGAAAAATACGGGGGGGAATAAAAATGTATGAAATGAAAATGAAATGTATGCATTCACTACTGTAAGTCGCTCTGGATAAGAGCGTCTGCTAAATGACTAAAATGTAAAATGTAACAACCCTTTTAGTTGTGTCTCCCTGTGTTGTAGTAATACTGTATGTCACTTAGACTGGCTAAGACTCTTTGGGCTGACATGTAAGTCCTTTATGTCTCTATCTACAGTAATTCAATTTCCAGTCATATTCCCAGCTGTAAGGATAGAGAAGTATTTCTGATATGTCTGAGTATTTTGGGTCAAACTGTACAATGACAAATGTTTGTTTAGAAAAGGGGATGACGTGACGTTGTTGAAGAATGTCAGGATGTCAGAAATGACAGAAAGGAATTGTGTTCCTGTTTCAGCATTTCAGGTTGGAAGTATCAAAACTAGAACTCTGGGGTCATGGGAAATAGGATATAGTACACCATGAAATAGAGTCGTCACTTGCTAGAAATGTACCTAGCAGCAGGAGCCACTGGAGACAAGAAAAACAGAGCAGTGACATTATTGGTTGTTTTTAGATTGGCTTTTGAGATGAGTACCTCCAAAGGTGTCTCCAATTATGAGGGTATGTCAACAAATGACATATTGGATTTCATAACACATTGTCACATTCTCTCTCTTTCCCTCCCACTCTCTCCTTCTCCCCCTCTTTCTTCCCCCTCTCCCTTTCTCCCTCCAGGACACAGTGGCTGAGAGGGAGTGCTGCAATGTGATGTGTAAGTGCACCGGACATGAGGGTATCCGTGGCAACAGAGGACGCCCAGGCACAAAGGTGATGCCCTCTGAGCCTTCTTTATAAAATTATACAGTGTTTAAGATGTGACGTGACACAGTAATTAAACACTGTTAAAATACTATAAAGAAGATGTGGGTCTATGTACTTCCTCAGTCCTCCCTTTGCCAGTTTCAGTTTCCTCATTTGCTCTTCGTTTCTCTTCTTACAGAGTCAGCCAGGACTGAAAGGACACCCTGGCTTCCCTGGTGAGGAGGGGGGAATTGTAAGTGTGTGTTTTCAGGGAAGGAAGAATAATTCTCAGTGTGGTATTCAGACATCAGACAAATCAAAAGGTATTAATCGTGGATGGTGGGCAAGGTCTACAAGTCAGTTTAATAACCTGTGACCTTTGACCTTAAAACCAATGACCTTGTCCTCTCTCTCTGATTTCCCACAGGGCGAGAGAGGTTCACCAGGTCCCACTGGCCCACAGGGACTACAGGGCTGTCCTGGGAGGAGAGGCCTCAAGGTGAGCAGATGGACTACTGACCAACCAGAAATCTATGTTTATAGACCGTCTGGTCTGGAATGTTACCCATTGGATGTCTTCCCGACATCTGCTTTTAGATCACAGGTTACCATGACCTGGGGGCATTTACCTGTCCAAAATAATCCCATCTAATCTGACCTCTGAACCATGACACAGAGCAGTTACCTGTCTAAAATAATCCCATCTGATCTCTGACTGTTTTTTTACAGGGCTCAAGAGGCTACAGAGGGGACAGGGTAAGTGTGTGAAGCTGTTGATACCACATTCACACAGCTAAATGTAGTGTACAGTAGAAACATTTCTATGTGCAGTATACTAGGTATTATGTCTTAACCAATGGAAAACCAGGTTCACCATGGTGCTTTCTTTTTTTCATTGTGTGGATGTAAACGTCTGCTGTTGTTGAGTGTGTTGTGAATCAGTGTGCACATTACCATGGCAGGGTGATGATGGAGACCATGGCCTTGATGGGGTTGACGGTGAACAGGGTCTGATTGGAACAGCTGGAGCTGCAGGAGAGAGAGGAAACCCAGGAAGACCAGTAAACACATTTTCTCATATTCTACATATATTTCGCCAATATACTACTCCTAGGTCACTGATATACTACTTCTATGTCATTAATATACTACTGCTATGTCACCAATATACTACTCCTATACCACCAATATACTACTCCTATGTCACCAATATCCTACTCCTATGTCACCAATATCCTACTCCTATGTCCCTAATATACAACTCCTATGTCACCAATATCCTACTCCTATGTCACCAATATCCTACTCCTATGTCACCAATATCCTACTCATATGTCACCAATATACTACTCCTATGTCACCAATATACTACTCCTATGTCACCAATATACTACTCCCATGTCACCAATTTACTACTCCTATGTCACCAGTATACTACTCTTATGTCACTCATTTTGTTCTCCTATGTCACCAATATACTACTCCTATGTCACCAATATACTACTCCTATGTCACCAATATACTACTCCTATGTCTCCAGTATACTTCTCATATGTCACCGATATACTACTCCCATGTCACCAATTTATTACTCCTATGTCACCAGTATACTACTCCTATGTCACTAATTTCATTCTCCTATGTCACCAATATCCTACTCCCATGTCACCAATATACTACTCCTATGTCACCAGTATACTACTCCTCGGTCACTAATATCGTTCTCCTGTCATTGATATCGTTCTCCTATGTCACCAATACACTACTCCTATGTCACCAATATACTACTCCTATGTCACCAATATACTACTCCTATGTCACCAATATACTACTCCTAAATCACCAATATACTACTCCTGCGTCACCAGTATACTTCTCCTTTATCACTAATATCGTTCTCATATGTCACCAATACACTACTCCTACATCACCAGTATACTACTCCTATGTCACTAATTTCATTCTCCTATGTCACCAATATACTACTATTATGTCACCAATATACTACTCCTATGTCACTAATATCATTCTCCTATGTCCCCAATATCCTACTCTTACTCGATTCTCTTCTCTAATGTCTAATCTTTTGATGGTGGGTTCTCCTGCAGGGCAACAGCGGCCTCATAGGAGAGCCAGGAGTGAAGGGGCAGCGTGGACTTAGAGGTGACCCTGTAAGTCACATAAACTATGGACGTCATTTAACAGTGCAAATGATTTACGATGGTTCAGGGACTAGTATCTGCTGGTTTAAGGTTTTCCTTTCAATTAAGATCTAGATAACCAGATGAGGGGAGTTCCTCACTAATTAGTGACCTTAATTCATCAATCAAGTACAAAAAAACCTGCAGAGACTCGGAATGAGTTTGGAATGAGTTTGGAATGAGTTTGACTGTAACGAATGCAGTTTCAATATCTTATTTTCTAACTGTTACTAAAAGTTAGTCTCTGGTCTTTTAGGGAGACTCTGGAGTGGACAGCATTGTCGCGGGTCCCAAAGGAGGAAGGGGAAACCCAGGGCTACCGGTATGTAGCATGTAGTTGGCCACTGTCGATGTACTGATCTAAGAATCAAAATCGCTTATTCACCAAGTTCATTTGCAAGTACCAGATCATTTTGACTGGCTCTTTCTAGTGAGTAAAGCTGGATTATTCACTTAGCGTCCTGGAGGGTGACAACACTGCTGTTATTCTCATCCTCTCTCCCTCAAACACACTCCTTTTCTCTCTTGTCTTCCTTTCCACACTGACAGGGAGACCCAGGAGAAGAGGGCGGTCGAGCAGAAAGTGGAATCGTCGGAAACCCAGTGAGCGAAGTTTCATTTCTGCTAAGCTGTCCTTGTCCTGTTACACTGATGTTGTCCCATGTTTTTGGTCAATTGTCACGTGATGATTATGTCCTGTGTCCTGCTTTCTAGGGTCCTCAAGGAAGAAGAGGTCTCCCTGGTCCAAATGTACAGTAGGCAGCATTATCAACAAAGCTACTTCTTAAATAACAGTCCCTAGGATTGATATCTATATTTATGTACCCATTAGTATGTTCTTTGTATGTATGTATGTATATATGTATGTATGTATGTATGTATGTATGTATGTATGTATGTATGTATGTATGTATGTATGTATGTATGTATGTATGTATGTATGTATGTATGTATGTATGTATGTATGTATGTATGTATGTATGTATGTATGTATGTGTGTGTGTGTCTAGGGAACACCAGGGGATCCAGGAGATGTAGGCCTCCAAGGAATTCCTGGCCCTTCTGGACCACAGGTAAGTAATATATACCCATTCCCCTCATCCACAACTCCACAGTAATGCTACTACTGATGCACTTCTCTAGCATTTGGAACAGTCCCCCCAATACCACAGATACTGTTGCTGAACATGTTTCTCTCCTGTGTGCATAGGGTATAAGAGGAGACTCGGGCCAGCCCGGACCCAGGGGCCTGCAGGGTTTACCTGGACCTCAGGTCAGTTTTCTTACCGTTCTACTTCCATGACCACATTGAGGATGCCTGATACATAAATCCTACTGTTATGCGATGTTGACATGTAATGACAGCGTATGAATTGCTTTTCCCTCAGGGCACACCTGGAACTATGGGTGGCAAAGGATCAACAGGAAGACGAGGGATGAATGGACAGAAAGTGCGTTGCCTTTGTTAGCAATTTATGTTATTCTTCAATAACACAAACTCCAAAGCAAATCAGGGGGAGAAAAATAGGTTTATTTGAGAAGGATAAATCAAGATGTTATGCTGGGAGGTAGATGTTCAGATGTTCAGTCTCCCCTGTCCTCAGCTTTTCCCCACTGAACAAAGGAACAGGATTCAATTTATAACCCCCCATCCTAGCCTAGGGTTGACCAATCAGAAGTCTTTGCAATACAACTTGGCCAATGGCCAAATAACCAGTATCCTGCCCCAGACGCCATGTACAGAACGTAGCACACGTCACTGAGTTCACCAGTGACATTCCACAGATTCTAAACAGATGTTGAACTGAAACCCAACTCCTATTTACAATTCCCTATTGACCATTAGGACTTTTAGTACTCTCGTCCTCTCAAACCCTCAAACTCTGCATTGTGTATTTATCTTCAAAATATTCTTATATCTTTGACCTACAGTTATATAATACATTACAATACAAAACATTAGCCATCTTGGTAGGACAATTTACCAGGACTGCAGAGCAGCTGAAACATATTACATATAGACACATAAAATGTATACATAAAAAAATGCTTGTAAAGTAATGTTTTATAGCCCTTCTTCCAACCCAATACTGTGTGGTCTCCTCACAGGGCCAACCTGGGGACCCCGGAGTCAACGGAGCCCTTGGAACACTTGGGCCAAGAGGGATGCCGGTGAGGTGTTGCCTTGTCATTACACATTTTACCTGCATGCACACACACATGCTGTACACACACTGCAAGACTGTATGTGTTTGTAAGGTCATGTCAGAATGGGACATGATGGTGTGTTTTCTTTAATACAGGGTCTTGATGGTAGTGACGGCTATGGACCTCCTGGACCCCAGGGAATGAAGGTAAGGCACACTTACTCAGTACTCAGATCAACAGCTGCTGTCCATAGACGTCGTAGTAGTTGATGAGGTTTTCCACTTTGGAAAATATTGTTCATGTACTTATTAGATTATAAAATAAAATGTCTCTTTTCATCTAAATGAAGGTCGACTGACCGAAAGCTCAGCTAAATGAAATAAATGTGCATCTGACTGGAAGTGTTCAGAGACTTTTTCCTACTTCTCTAGTTTTGTCTTATTCCTCCAGCACCTTCACTAATCAGATCTGGTTGTGTGCTAGATTCTGCCTATTATCTTTTCATTCAAATGAAAGGATTTTAATATACAGTAGATTTGTATTCCAGACATGTTTGATGGACACAAATAAAATAATTCCTTGTGTTTTGTGTTTACTTTAAAGGGAGAGCCTGGTTTCCATGGTTACCCTGGATTACAGGTCAGTTATTGATCTAAAATCTCCCCTTTCAGAATGGATAAGAGAACAAGGCTGGAATCCAATCATGACACATTGCATTCTGAAGCTCACAAAAAGTAAACAATCCCTTTTTCCTTTTTGTCATCTTCAGGGTGAAAGTGGTGATTTTGGAGTCAAAGGAGGTCCAGGCCCCAAAGGAAACCGAGGCAGAGGGGTGAGACTCACACACACTATCACTAGAAGACCCTAGCGCGCCCTGTTGCACATGCATTGCTGCAATTGTTAAGTCAATACCGCTAAGTCTTTAGTGCCCAGAACGGTCACACTTTATTTGGATAATCCCAGTGTACAAAACATTGACACCTGCTTTTTCCGTGACATAGACTGATCAGGTGAATCCAGGTGAAAGCTATGATCCCATATTGATGTCACTTGTTAAATCCACTTAAATCAGTGAAAATGAAGGGGAGGAGACAGGTTGAAGAAGGATTTTTAAGCCTCGAGACATGGATTGTGCATGTGTGCCATTCAGAGGGTGAATGGGAAAGACAAAATATGTAATTGCTTTTGGACAGGGTATGGTAGTATGTGCTAGGCGCACCGGTTTGTGTCAAGAACTGCAATGCTGCTGGGTTTTTCAAGCTCAACAGTTTCCTGTGTGTAGAATGGTCCACTTCCCAAAGGACATCCAGCCAACTTGACACAACTGAGGGAAGCTTTGGAGTCAACATGGGCCAGCATCCCTGTGGAACGCTTTGGAGACCTTGTAGTGTCCATGCCCCGACGAATGGAGGCTGTTCTGAGGGTGAAAGGGGGTGCAACTCAATAGTAGCAAGCTGTCCTTAATGTTTTGTACACTCAGTGTAGATGCTCTACAGATGGTCATACTATTAACAAAATATCTGTTGATAAGCAACTGCTTGTTAAGGTTACAGTTAGGGCTAGGGTTAGGTTTTGATATAGGGTTAGGGTAAGGGTTAGTTTTAGAATAAGGGTTAGGGTAAGGGTTAGGTTTTGATATAGGGTTAGGGTAAGGGTTAGTTTTAGAATAAGGGTTAGGGTAAGGGTTAGGTTTGATATAGGGTTAGGGTAAGGGTTAGTTTTAGAATAAGGGTTAGGGTAAGGGTTAGGTTTTGATATAGGGTTAGGGTAAGGGTAAGGGTTAGTTTTAGAATAAGGGTTAGGGTAAGGGTTAGGTTTTGTTATAGGGTTAGGGTAAGGGTTAGTTTTAGAATAAGGGTTAGGGTTAGTTTTAGAATAAGGGTAAGGGTTAGTTTAGAATAAGGGTTAGGGTAAGGGTTAGTTTTAGAATAAGGGTTAGGGTAGGGTAAGGGTTAGTTTAGAATAAGGGTTAGGGTAGGGTAAGGGTTAGTTTAGAATAAGGGTTAGGGTAGGGTAAGGGTTAGTTTAGAATAAGGGTAAGGGTTAGTTTTAGAATAAGGGTTAGGGTAAGGGTTAGTTTAGAATAAGGGTTAGGGTAAGGGTTCATTTTAGAATAAGGGTTAGGGTAAGGGTTAGTTTTAGAATAAGGGTTAGGGTAAGGGTTCATTTTAGAATAAGGGTTAGGGTAAGGGTTAGTTTTAGAATAAGGGTTAGGGTAGGGTAAGGGTTAGTTTAGAATAAGGGTTAGGGTAGGGTAAGGGTTAGTTTAGAATAAGGGTAAGGGTTAGTTTTAGAATAAGGGTTAGGGTAAGGGTTAGTTTTAGAATAAGGGTTAGGGTAAGGGTTAGTTTTAGAATAAGGGTTAGGGTAAGGGTTAGTTTTAGAATAAGGGTTAGGGTAAGGGTTAGTTTTAAAATAAGGGTTAGGGTAAGGGTTAGTTTTAGAATAAGGGTTAGGGTAAGGGTTAGTTTTAGAATAAGGGTTAGGGTAGGGGTTAGTTTTAGAATAAGGGTTAGGGTAAGGATTGGTTTTAGAATAAGGGTTAGGGTAAGGGTTAGTTTTAGAATAAGGGTTAGGGTAAGGGTTAGTTTTAGAATAAGGGTTAGGGTAAGGGTTAGTTTTAGAATAAGGGTTAGGGTAGGGTAAGGGTTAGTTTAGAATAAGGGTTAGGGTAGGGTAAGGGTTAGTTTAGAATAAGGGTTAGGGTAGGGTAAGGGTTAGTTTAGAATAAGGGTTAGGGTAGGGTAAGGGTTAGTTTAGAATAAGGGTAAGGGTTAGTTTTAGAATAAGGGTTAGGGTAAGGGTTAGTTTAGAATAAGGGTTAGGGTAAGGGTTCATTTTAGAATAAGGGTTAGGGTAAGGGTTAGTTTTAGAATAAGGGTTAGGGTAGGGTAAGGGTTAGTTTAGAATAAGGGTTAGGGTAGGGTAAGGGTTAGTTTAGAATAAGGGTAAGGGTTAGTTTTAGAATAAGGGTTAGGGTAAGGGTTAGTTTTAGAATAAGGGTTAGGGTAAGGGTTCATTTTAGAATAAGGGTTAGGGTAAGGGTTAGTTTTAGAATAAGGGTTAGGGTAGGGTAAGGGTTAGTTTAGAATAAGGGTTAGGGTAGGGTAAGGGTTAGTTTAGAATAAGGGTAAGGGTTAGTTTTAGAATAAGGGTTAGGGTAAGGGATAGTTTTAGAATAAGGGTTAGGGTAAGGGTTAGTTTTAGAATAAGGGTTAGGGTAAGGGTTAGTTTTAGAATAAGGGTTAGGGTAAGGGTTAGTTTTAGAATAAGGGTTAGGGTAAGGGTTAGTTTTAGAATAAGGGTTAGGGTAAGGGCTTGGGTTAGTGGATAGTTAGTTGATATGTTGTTGACAGTTATTGAACATCTACAAACTATCTTCGTGGGACTAAAGTGTCACCCTCCAGAACTGTATATACTCACACATAGACACTCTTTGACTCAATTATAGAGATTCTAACACCACTGCTTATATTCTCAGGTGTTGTACTTCAAACCTTGTGATTTTCGCTTGGGCCACAGGTACTAATATGTGTTGACATGTATAAAATCTTCTGTTAAAATGGCCATATGTTACGATGTGATTAAACCAGGGGAACTCGGGCAGGTCGGGTGAGTCAGGAGATCCAGGATCCATTGGACCACCGGGACACACTGTTAGTATATCATTTGCGTTTTTGGATCTATAAAAGGAACTTTACAAATCCCATGTATTAGTTGTTTTATTATTGTTATTTGTTTCAAGTGAATAACAATAGTAGTTGTAGTTTTGGTTGTTTTTACAGTAGAAGTATTGGTAAGATATTCACTGTTTACATGTGGATTTATGACTAATTCTCTATTCCTATCTAGGGCTCTAGAGGCAGACCAGGAGAGAGAGCCATGTCTGTATGTGTATTCTGTCTGATCTTTGTTCCAATTTAAGTATAAAACATTTTATATAGAGAATCTTGAGAGCTATTTAACATGTTATTTGATTTGTCTCCCTAGGAATGCCAGCTGACCACCTATATCCGGGATAACTGTGGTAAGCTCTTGGTATTCCTACTCTATATCCGTGATAACTGTGGTAAGCTCTTGGTATTCCTACTCTATATCCGTGATAACTGTGGTAAGCTCTTGGTATTCCTACTCTATATCCGTGATAACTGTGGTAAGCTCTTGGTATTCCTACGCTATATCCGTGATAACTGTGGTAAGCTCTTGGTATTCCTACTCTATATCCGTGATAACTGTGGTAAGCTCTTGGTATTCCTACTCTATATCCGTGATAACTGTGGTAAGCTCTTGGTATTCCTACTCTATATCCGTGATAACTGTGGTAAGCTCTTGGTATTCCTACTCTATATCCGTGATAACTGTGGTAAGCTCTTGGTATTCCTACTCTATATCCGTGATAACTGTGGTAAGCTCTTGGTATTCCTACTCTATATCCGTGATAACTGTGGTAAGCTCTTGGTATTCCTACTCTATATCCGTGATAACTGTGGTAAGCTCTTGGTATTCCTACTCTATATCCTTGATAACTGTGGTAAGCTCTTGGTATTCCTACTCTATATTTTTTGTAAGAAAAAGATCCGCTGTGTCAATTGCTTTATTGCTGGTAAGGTCATGTTTTCATAAGCAAAGATGAATTCATTCCTAATTTTGTCTCTAAACTATGATATTTTTCTCCCCCAAACAGCATGCTCTCAAGGTATGTCTCCATTAACCCTTCATCGTCCAAATAAATGTATGTTCTTGACTGTAGATTCTGGTGTAATCAAACCAGAACTCTTGGCAAAGTGATGTTATGAATGGTTGTCATTAAAAATACCATTGCCCCCCTCACCCCCTCTCTCTTCCTCTCCCCTTCTCTCTCTCTGTCCGTCTCTCTCTCCCTCTCCCCTTCTCTCTCTCTGTACCTCTCTCCCTCTCCCCTTCTCTCTCTCTGTACATCTCTCCCTCTCCCCTTCTCTCTCTCTGTACCTCTCTCCCTCTCCCTTCTCTCTCTCTGTACCTCTCTCCCTCTCCCTTCTCTCTCTCTGTACCTCTCTCCCTCTCCCTTCTCTCTCTCTGTACCTCTCTCCCTCTCCCTTCTCTCTCTCTGTACCTCTCTCCCTCTCCCTTCTCTCTCTCTGTACCTCTCTCCCTCTCCCTTCTCTCTCTCTGTACATCTCTCCCTCTCCCTTCTCTCTCTCTGTACATCTCTCCCTCTCCCTTCTCTCTCTCTGTACCTCTCTCCCTCTCCCTTCTCTCTCTCTGTACCTCTCTCCCTCTCCCCTTCTCTCTCTCTGTACCTCTCTCCCTCTCCCTTCTCTCTCTCTGTACCTCTCTCCCTCTCCCTTCTCTCTCTCTGTACATCTCTCCCTCTCCCTTCTCTCTCTCTGTACCTCTCTCCCTCTCCCTTCTCTCTCTCTGTACCTCTCTCCCTCTCCCTCTCTCTCTCTGTACCTCTCCTCTCCCTTCTCTCTCTCTGTACCTCTCTCCTCTCCCTTCTCTCTCTCTGTACCTCTCTCCCTCTCCCTTCTCTCTCTCTGTACCTCTCTCCTTCTCCCCTTCTCTCTCTCTGTACCTCTCTCCCTCTCCCTTCTCTCTCTCTGTACCTCTCTCCCTCTCCCTTCTCTCTCTCTGTACATCTCTCCCTCTCCCCTTCTCTCTCTCTGTACCTCTCTCCCTCTCCCTTCTCTCTCTCTGTACCTCTCTCCCTCTCCCTTCTCTCTCTCTGTACCTCTCTCCCTCTCCCCTTCTCTCTCTCTGTACCTCTCTCCCTCTCCCCTTCTCTCTCTCTCTGTACCTCTCTCCCTCTCCCCTTGTCTCTCTCTGTACTTCTCTCCCTCTCCCCTTCTCTCTCTCTGTACTTCTCTCCCTCTCCCCTTCTCTCTCTCTGTCCGTCTCTCCCTTCCTCTCACTCTATCCCTAGGCCAGGCAGCATGCCCAGCCTACCCCACAGAGCTGGTCTTTGCTCTGGATATGTCACAGGATGTGGATCCTGCCACGTTCGAGAGGATGCGCTCCGCTCTCCTCTCCATATTGGACGACGTTGCCATTGCCGAGAGCAACTGCCCGACAGGTGCACGTGTTGCTGTGGTATCCTTTAGTGCCAACACCAAGTACCTGATCCGATTCCAGGACTACCAACACAAGCAGGAGTTGTTGGAGGCCATCCAAAACATTGCACTGGAACGAACGTCCAACCGGCGCCATCTTGGGGAGGCCATGCGCTTTGTGGGGCGCCACGTCTTCAAGCGAACCCGTAAAGCGTTGACGATGAGGAAGGTGGCAGTGTTCTTCACCAACGGGCCCTCTGTGGACAGCGCTGCCATCGTCACGGCCGCCATGGAGTTCAAGGCCCTGAACATCGCTCCTGCTGTCATCGCCATGAGGAACTCCCCCGATGTTCAACGGGCTTTTGAGGTACAATTACAAACAGATGCTTTCTGGGAAGGGGTAGTAAACGGGGCAGCAGAAAGGCTGGTGAATTGAAATGCAGCCCATGTGTGTTTTTGTTTTGGCGCAGGCTGATGACACGGGCAGCTTCATCCTTGTTCGGCTGGTAGATAGGTCACAGGACCAAAATGCTGTGCTGACAAGAATCAAAAATTGCGTCATCTGCTACGGTAAGCACACAGGGCCAAAATAAAATATAGTCTTATTTGGTATCAATGTATGTCTTGTTTTTATGGTTAATTCTGCTGTAGAACCAATATTCCCCTTGGGCATAAATAATACAGTTTTCTACTACTACTACACTATTACTGAAGCTACTGTACTACTACTACTAATACACTACTACTGATGCTACTTTACTAACACTATTACTACTACACTACTAATGATGCTACTGTACTACTACTACTACACTACTACTACTGATGCTACTGTACTAATGTGGTGGCTAATTTCTGCATTACCAAATGAGGAGAGTTAAACACACCAGTCCGAGTTAACTACATCTTTAATAATTAAGATACTTTTGCAAAAGTACTTGACCTTGAATAATGCACTCTCTCGAATGGACCAGGAAGGTGATTACAGAATGGCTACAGGGATCTTTTATAGCAATGATACACCCCCTTCAACGTACATTGACAAACCACAGATACTTAGTAACAGTTCACAAAGGTTAAGTTTTGTATGACAGATATCAATAAAACACAGCAGACAGTAACTGCTATGTCAACAGGGTTAATTATATAGCCCAGTATCTGGTCTCCTTAGAACCGTCCCTCCCTGGTACGGTATAGAACAAAAACACCATTTCATCCAATGGCATATATCAATTGTCAACTCTAGATACTCCCATCTCAAGCAAACCCCCTCTTGACCCCACTCCTGGACAGGCTCACTGGAGGGAGTGAGCCTCTAGGCCATATATTATCACAGGATAAGTGTGAGATCTAAGAGAGGACATACAAGGGTCCATTTACTGCCATAATCCTCCCCACAATAAAGAAAAGGAGGGAGTGACTTGCTCACAGACATTGTGGAGACAAGTCATTGGTTCCCCATTAATCACGCCATCCCTTCACATGGTTTAAGAAATAGGTAAAGACACATTCCCATGACGACAAGTCTGACCTCTCCCCTCTCTGGGCCCCAAGTGTCTGAGCCCCAGCTAAGGTAGACGTGCAACTGAAAAGACACCAGAGTCCAATGGACACTTTCTAATGACAAGTACCTCAAATAAGCATATTATACTAATAAAACATCTTAATTATCTATGTTACCCAACTAATTCTGATTCGTCCACGACATACTGTACTACTACTGATGCTGCTACTGTACTACTCCTTCTCCTCCTCCTACTACTGATGCTACTGTACTACTAATACTACTACTGCTACTGATGCTACTGCACAACTACTACTGATGCTACTGTACTACTAATACTACTACTGCTACTGATGCTACTGCACAACTACTACTGATGCTACTGTACTACTAATACTACTACTGCTACTGATGCTACTGCACAACTACTACTGATGCTACTGTACTACTAATACTACTACTGCTACTGATGCTACTGCACAACTACTACTGATGCTACTGTACTACTAATACTACTACTGCTACTGATGCTACTGCACAACTACTACTGATGCTACTGCACTACTACAGTACTACTATTACTACTACTGCACTACCACTACTGATGCTACTGTACTACTACTACTACTACTACTGATGCTACTGTACTACTACTACTGATGCTACTGTAGTACTACTACTGATGCTACTGTACTACTATTACTGATGCTACTGTCCTACTACTACTGATTGTACTACTACTACTGATTCTACTGTACTACTACAGTACTATTATTACTACTACTACTACTGATGCTACTGTACTACTACTGATGCTACTATACTACTACTGATGCTATTGTACTACTGATGCTACTGTACTACTACTACTACTACTACTACTACTACTGATGCTACTGTACTACTACAGTACTACTACTGCTACTGTACTACTACTACTGATGCTACTGTACTACTACTACTACTGATGCTACTGTACTACTACTACTGATGCTACTGTACCACTACTACTGATGCTACTGTACTACTATTACTGATGCTACTGTCCTACTACTGATGCTACTGTCCTACTACTACTGATTGTACTACTACTACTGATTCTACTGTACTACTACAGTACTATTATTACTACTACTACTACTGATGCTACTGTACTACTACTGATGCTGCTATACTACTACTGATGCTATTGTACTACTGATGCTACTGTACTACTACTACTACTGATGCTACTGTACTACTACTACTACTGATGCTACTGTACTACTACAGTACTACTATTACTACTGCTACTGATACTACAGTACTACTGCTGATGCTACTGTACTACTACTGATGCTACTGTACTACTGATTCTACTGTACTACTACAGTACTACTACTGGTGCTACTGTACTACTACTACTACTGATGCTACTGTACTACTACTGATGCTACTGTACTACTACTGATGCTACTGTACTACTACTACTAGTGATGCTACTGTACTACTACTACTACTACTACTACTGATGCTACTGTACTACTACTAGTGCTACTGTACTACTCCTCCTACTACTACTACTACTGATGCTACTGCACTACTAATACTATTACGACTACTACTACTACTACTACTACTGATTATACTGTACTACTACAGTACTACTGATGCTACTGTACTACTACAGCTGCTACTTATGCTACTGTACTACTATACTACTACTGTACTACTACTTATGCTACTGTACTACTACAGTACTACTACTACTACTACTACTGATCCTACTGTACTACTACTATCTCTAAGCTCTGGTTCTGTGTGTCCATCAGACCACTGTAAACCAGCCCAGGAGTGTGACTTTACTGATGCTCAGCGGCCCCTAGTGGTGGATATGGACCTGACCCTGGTGGTGGATGGTTCAAGGGAGATCCGGGCCGACCAGTACGCTGGCGTCCAGGAGCTTCTGGGCTCAGTGGTGAAGCAGGTAGCCTGGAGCCCCAAACCCAGCGTGGCTGACGGCCGGGCCAGGGTGGCCCTTCTCCAGACCAGTGGTTCTCTGCTCCCCCAGACTTCCCAGGCCGTTAAGGTAGAGTTTGACCTGCAGAAGTACCACAACCACATTGGTCTACAGACACACCTGAGGAGCATGCAGCAGCAGGGAGGAGTGTCGTCTCTGGGGCAGACCCTGGAGTACGCTCTGAGCAAGGTGTTCCTCAAGGCCACCAGGCCCAGGAAGAGTAGAGTGGTGCTGGCTGTGGTGGGGGCCGAGACAGCCCACTGGGACCAGGCCAAGCTGGCCTACATTTCCCAGAAGGCCAAGTGTCAGGGCGTTTCCCTGTTTGTGATCACGGTGGGCGACCATTACAACGGCACCCAGGTGGAGGAGTTGGCGAGCACGCCGTCAGAGCAGCACCTGCTCCATCTGTGGCACGTGAAGGAGTGGGAGAGAGGCTACGCACAGCGCTTCTTCAGAGCCTTCCTCAGGGTCCTCAGCAGTAAGGAACACTAACATGCTTCTTCATCTGGTTGTCTCTTGAGGGAGAGATAATTATGCCAGAACAGATCATACATTTTAACATTTGTATTTGTATTTATTAGGGATCCCCATTAGCTGCTGCCAAGGCAGTGCTACTGTGTGTCCTAACCCTCTCACTCCCCCCTCACTATTTCAGAGGGAATGAACAGCTACCCTCCTGCCGATCTCAAACTCAAGTGTGAGCTGATGCTGGGACAGGAACACGGGCAGGGACAAGGACAGGCAGAGTGGGAGGTGTGGAAAGAGGAAGAGGAGGTGGAGTACACAGATGAGGAGGAGTTCCTGGAGCACACTGGTGTATTTCCGACTCAGATAGCTCTTGACCAGGTTGACACTATACATGCCTTCTCCAGGGGAGATGGAGCCGCTTCACCTCCCCGGCCACAGACAAACTCTAATGGTAATCAGTAACCCCACATTTATAACACAACTTCTATTTCTCTCTCTCCCTCACGTGTTCCCTCGTATCCCACTGCATGAGTAGTCTCAGTTTTGCAACCGCGTACTGCATGTCTTCCATCCCCGTTTACAAACCCGCTTGTTCTGCTTTCAGACCACTGTAAGTTGGATGTCGACAGTGGCGCCAAATGCGGGGACTATGGCCAGCGATGGCACTTTAACAAAACGCTCGGTGCATGCTCGCCTTTTTGGTACGGCGGTTGCGATGCTAACGCTAACCGTTTTAGCACGGAAAACGAATGCTTTGAGACGTGTGGCACTTCCAGTAAGTCCCCCCAGCCCTCTACTGCTACCACCTCTACTGAACATCATGTGGAGGTCATAGATGTAGAGCTCTGTTAGCCACAACCTGAATTACCATGACTGTTGGGATTTTTGTCAAATGCTGAATCATATAATGCATGCTGCATGAGAAGAGAACACTAGCTGTTCTATTTGCATTCTCAAATCAGGAGGCTTTCAGTCAAGAGAATTCTAATGAGCTGAACGCATAACATTAGTGACTGTAATATACCTTGTTTAAGCAGTATGGCAATTACAGGATTGAAATGACAAAAGTTGTGATGCCATTTTTGTCAGTTGTCATGTTGTCTCATGTTGTCGTGTCAGCTGCGAGGTCATCATTCACAGCACTACGCCAGAGATTTTCTTCTAATGTTATGTGTTCACAGATCACACAACCCTCCTGAGGACAGAGGAAAGTACAGTTCTTAACCAGGGTAAGGACCACATCTCTCTCTAATTGTGTATGCAATAATACATGTGAAAACATTTACATTTACGTCATTTAGCAGACGCTCTTATCCAGAGCGACTTACAAATTGGTGCATTCCCCTTATGATATCCAGTGGAACAACCACTTTACAATAGTACATCTATATCTTTTTTTTCTTTTTTTCTGGGGGGGGGGGTTAGAATAGACAGCAGGCTCAGGTCTGTACAATAGTGTAAAAGGCATGAGTCTCAACCTTTGGCTTTGTCCTTGTCACATTCTTCTTCGTCAGATGATAAAGAAAAATCATTGTCGGACCAAAACGCAGCGGGGTTATGTGCACTCATCTTCTTTTATTGAATTGGCAAAGAAGAAAAAAACAAAATAAACACGTACACAAAACACAATGATGAATAACATGCCGGTAAGGCATAAAAGCTATACCTAGCACAATCTCCCACAAATAGGACTCTCAATGAGAGGCAACTAGGAAACACCTGCCTCCAATTGAGAGTCCAACACCCAATGACCTAAACAAGAAATACTAATACTAGAATGAACATAGAAATACAAAACATATAACCTAGCCCAAAACCCGGAAATAATAAATCAAACACCCTTCTAAACAACCAACCACCCCGAACCACATAAAACAAATACCCCCTGCCACATCCTGACCAAACTACAATAACAAATAACCCTTATTACTGGTCAGGACGTGACAATCCTCTCCCCTCTCTCTTTCCTCTTTCTTTTGTTTTCTCCTGAATCCTTTCCCCTTTTTTCTATCTCCCATTTCTCTCCTTTGCCCGTTTAATTTTTTTTTTTTTAAACTTTATTTAACCAGGAAGGGCTCATTGACATTTAAAATCTGTTTTTCAAGAGTGCCCTGGCCAAGATAGGCAGCACCAAGTAATTACAAAAATTACAGACAAACAACACGAAAAACTACAAATAATCTAGTAAAAACCATAGAATTCACAAGAGTATAACAAAATCTAAAACAGCAAATTAAAAACATTGACAGGTCAGGGAATCAGTCTCAAGATCATTCATCAGTGATTTAAAAATACCAATCGGGACAAGTTCTTCCAGTTTAAAAGCATTTTGTAAGGCGTTCCAAGACGATGGCGCAGAGTACATAAAAGCCCTTTTATCAAATTCAGTTCGGACATTTAGAACAGTTAGCAGGATAAAGTCCAGCGAACAAAGAGAGTACCCACCACATTTCTGAACAATAAAAATGGCCAAATAAAACGGTAGTAAACCCAAAATGGCTTTGTAAATAAAAGTATACCTGTGACTGAGCCTACGAGTGACTAGAGAAGGCCAGCCAACCCTGGTATACGTTTACCTCTCCCTCCTCTTCCCCAGATGCATGTTTCTTCAAACAGGACAAGGGAGGTTGTGAGAACTACACTCTGAAGTGGTACTTTGACACGACACAGAGCGAGTGCTCCCGTTTCTGGTATGGCGGCTGTGGCGGCAACGGTAACCGCTTCGAGACGCAGGAGGCTTGCGAAGGCCTCTGTCTGAGGAGGAACTCCACACATCTAAAACCCTGATTAGAGTGAATTGAAGAAGATCACGCCAGAAAACCAGCCAAACTAATTCTCGTTCAAGGTGTGAACATCAAAAACAGCACTGTCTGTGTAAATAACTCTAGACCTTATCTTTAGCATTTAGTTGTTCTCCTTTTGGGTAAAAATGGAAATTACTGTAACAGAAGTATGAATATTTCTCTATTTTATTCAAGTCTGTTCAAGCAGACCTAAGTAACGGATCTGACTCTCATGCAGTCATGCAACAAACATACATAAGGGCACTGATGCTTTTGTGAGAATGACTATAAAGCAATGAAATAACCTGTATTGTCTATTGTGGCTATTTTCCATCATCACAGATCAACAGCTACCAAACCAACTCAAGCACCAGGCAATGCACTGTTAGCTTCTGGAGCTTGGATGTTAACCATAGATGTACATTCAGGCTGTATGTCATCCGCTCAGTGTTTGTAAATAGGATTTGTTGCTGTTTCCTCTAACTTGAACATTTGGTGCTAAGTGTTGAAAATAAAACTGCACAAATTCCTTAGCGGTCAGTTTATTTTTGATGCTCTTATGACCTTAGTCTACTGATATAGATTCTGAACGGATACTGGGCCAGATTAAGAAATCATAACAATAGCCCAGGCCAATGAAGACACACAGATATGTACAATATTAGAAGGAAATACATGTGTATTTATACATACAGTAAGTTACTAAATACAATGTCCAGTTGCACACTGACTCACCTAATGATAAAGATGATGCAATGGGCTACTCGCGGTGATAGCCGATGCACTCGTCGTCGTGGCAACAGCCTATCGCAAGATGAGCTACTTTTTAAAACAGTGCTGCTGTTCACAAAAAAATGGGAGTTTATTATATATTGGTTTTACAGGCTGATTAGTCTTCTTTCAGGTGTATGCATTTTCTTTACAAACTGTACGTTTTTCCCGCGATATTATTTTTTAATCTGCAAAGGCAAACCTACAGCAGCAACCTACCATAGAAATATAATCCATAGATTGCTGTTCCCATTCAAATCAGGACTGGCAGCCATTGCTAGTACCCATGAGTTTAACAGTCAAATTGCCAGGGTAAGAGATTCCAAAACTCTTCTATGGATTATATGTCTATGGCCACAATGAAACAAGCTGTAACCTATATTTGGTGCATATGCTGCCCAAATTGTGCCCTTCTGACTGTAGGCATACCAGTAGCTGCCCAAATAAAGGAAAAAAAATTGTAAATGAGGGATACAAAGTATATGTTATGGTGTGGGATGCATTTTCCTGGCATGGTTTAGGCCCACTTCTAGAATCTATGCCAAGGCACATTGAAGCTGTTCTGGCAGCTCGTGGTGGCCTAACACCCCTATAAAACACTATGTTGGTGTGGGCTCCTGTGCTGGAGAAAAAAATATATAACTTTTTTTTGAATTTGTATTTGTTTTGCCTCTTGGGCCCAGCCCTGTCTCACACAATTGACCAGTTACATTTTTTTTTTTTAAATGCACAATAAATAAATGTATTCGTCAGTTACCCAATCAAGGCAGGGCCCCCCAGTTACCCATGTGGGCCCCCTACCTCCTCCCCTCCCCTCATTTGACGATTAGCAGAGCGGCAGCAGGCTGTCTACACTCCTTGAGAGCGGGCCCCTGAATCATCCCATGGTTGGCGGTTGCAGTAAAAAAAGACTGAATATATAATTACATAGACTGTATAATATATACTGTATATATTTCCTTATTATTTTTGCTGCCTATTGGGTCCCCTACGGGCCTGGGTCCAGGGGCTTCAGCCCCGGTAAGTCCCTGCATTAACCCTGCCCTGAATGGATATGCTGTTGTGTTTTGATATACAAATTAAACTTGCGACAATTGTCATCGATAACAGCTATGGTTTGAGAATGTGGACACTGTTCATGCCAAGTGTTGGTTTCAGTCCTGGTCATGGCCTGGTTTGTTAACGTTACAACTTTGAGACTATGAGAGAAGACTATAGCGCTCAATAAACACTAAACTATAGAGTTCATAATAGCAGTTCATAAAGGGTTCATTCATCATATAAAACTTTATTAACACTTCTTGAACAGTTGCTTTTGAGCAGTTTAACATAAACAGATATCAGGCATTGCATAATTGACTTCAGTGAATGTCATTACAAACAAAAGGGTTAACATTACTTGTATTTTGCGACAGGATTTCTAGAAGCTTCTCTTATATTAATTAGCTTTAAAATATACTATGTACAAAAGTCTACAACATAGATCAAAACTCTGGGGTGATAATGTTGAGGACTAGTGAGTGTGGTTGGGTGTGTGTGTGTGTCAGCGAGAGTGGGAGGGCCTGAAAGGGGCAGTTTATTTCCAGACTTTGACGATGCCGTCTCTGGACGAAGTGACGATGAAGCCCTGTGTGGTCTGGAAAGTGGCGATGTCAGTGATGATGTCATGGTGGCCCACGGGGAGGGACTCTGGGCCCCTGCGGGGGGCGTCCTCTGTGGCTCCACTCTTCTGTTTGCTGTGGATCTCCTGACAGGACAGGGAATGTAGGTCAATCTCTACCTGTCTTGTGGTTTCTTATTCATTCATGTTTATAACGCTGCAAATAAATTGCTCTCCCGGGGACAGAAATTATGTATTGAACACCTCATTGTAGGACCAGGTGCTTAGAGGTATACACTGACTACACCGCCACATCAGGGCATACCTGTACAACCTCGGTGCCCTCGATGATCTTGCGGCTGTAGAGGACTGAGGGACAGTGCAGCGGTTCATTGGCTCCACCTGCCACGATGTAGGACCTCTCTGGGTAAGCCAAGTCCCAGAACCTGGTAATAACACAGAACACAGTATAGAAATAAGACTTGACTGACAAAACAAACAAGCTAACACCATCCAACACACTTCTTGGCCTAGCCAAATTGTCAAACACAAACTTAAATGTCATCCAGCAAACATACATGGTCAGAACTGGGTTAAATATATCAGAAGGATGGTTAGTCCAGTGGAGAGTACAGCAAACATACATGGTCAGAACTGGGTTAAATATATCAGAAGGATGGTTAGTCCAGTGGAGAGTATAGCAAACATACATGGTCAGAACTGGGTTAAATATATCAGAAGGATGGTTAGTCCAGTGGAGAGTATAGCAAACATACATGGTCAGAACTGGGTTAAATATATCAGAAGGATGGTTAGTCCAGTGGAGAGTATAGCAAACATACATGGTCAGAACTGGGTTAAATATATCAGAAGGATGGTTAGTCCAGTGGAGAGTATAGCAAACATACATGGTCAGAACTGGGTTAAATATATCAGAAGGATGGTTAGTCCAGTGGAGAGTATAGCAAACATACATGGTCAGAACTGGGTTAAATATATCAGAAGGATGGTTAGTCCAGTGGAGAGTATAGCAAACATACATGGTCAGAACTGGGTTAAATATATCAGAAGGATGGTTAGTCCAGTGGAGAGTATAGCAAACATACATGGTCAGAACTGGGTTAAATATATCAGAAGGATGGTTAGTCCAGTGGAGAGTATAGCAAACATACCTGATTCTCATGTCGGAGCCAGCTGTGAGGAGAAGGGGGTTCCCGTCTGCAGGGCTGCAGTAGATCCCATGGACACTGTGGGGGGACGGCTGCATCTCTGAGAGAGGGGGAGCAGAGCTGGCCCACAGCGTGAACTTCCTGTCCCCCGTCTCCATGTCCCACATGGATACCTCATTGTTGCCCTGGACCGCTACACAACAGCAACAAAAGACACAAATAATAGTTTGAATTGCCCCTCAAAGAAAGGTTTCGTTAATAAAGATAAAAAAATGTGATGACCTCTAGTCTCACCAGCAATGACGGAGGATTGGTAGAGCGGGTGCATGAGCAGCCGTCTGATTCGTGCTCGGGCAGGGTGGGAGTGGTTTGAGATGGGGAGCTGGAACCGCATGTCCCAGCATGCCATAGTGCCGTTGCTTGTACCTGTGTGTGGACGAATCAGAATAGGATACAGTGGACTCCTGATAAGTGCATGTCAGATAAGTCACAACTCTAAGTTTTCAATGCTGTTTTCAGACAAAATTAATTTTCTTTTTTCATACACACAACATGCACCACACAACCCACATCCACCCACGTGCTCACACCAACACCCACGTACCCAGGCAGAGCCAGCACTGATGCATGTCCACGGTGAAGGAGGTGATGAGGCCCAGGCGGAGGTCGTGGCGGAGGGTCCAGGCGTTGGAGTTGGAGCGCAGGTCCCAGCCCACCAGGGAGCCGTTCACCGTGGCGTAGGCCAGCACAGACTGGGCTCCAGAATTAAAATGGTGGATGTCCACCACGCAGCCGTCATCCTTCTGGTCCAGGAACCTGAGAGGACAGTCGATATAACAGTTAAATGTGGAGTAACTGATTATTACATTGTGGCATCAAAATGATACTGCAGTATCTACTGCATGATCATGATAACTACAGGATACTGCAGTATTTACTGTATGATCACTACATGATACTGCAAGTCCATTGGTGGTGGATGAGGCGAGTTTCCCCCTACTATGTAAAGTGCTTTGTGTACCTCAGTTGGTAGAAAAGCGTTATATAAATCCAATAAATAATAATAATAATTATATCAACTACAGTAAATGAAACCAACTTTCTGCTCGATCAACCCATGATGGATAGTACATACCTGGTCTGAAAGGGGTTCACTTTGGGTGATTTGGGGGGCTTGTTGGCCTCGATGGCCAGGAGCTGGATGGAACCGTTGTCTGAGGCAGCAGCCAGGTAGTGTGACCCCTGACAGAAGGTCAACGTCTTCACGTGGCCCCCGATGCGGGAGTACGTCAGCACTGACCTGTAAGACAGCATCAAAACATTCACACAGGTTGGATTGAGGCCTGTTGTTCATTAGTTTTTCCATTAACGTTTTGGTCATTTATAGCAGACGCTCTTATCCAGAGTGACGCTCTTATCCAGAGTGACGCTCTTATCCAGAGTGACGCTCTTATCCAGAGTGACGCTCTTATCCAGAGTGACGCTCTTATCCAGAGTGACGCTCTTATCCAGAGTGACGCTCTTATCCAGAGTGACGCTCCTATCCAGAGTGACGCTCCTATCCAGAGTGACGCTCCTATCCAGAGAGACGCTCTTATCCAGAGAGACGCTCTTATCCAGAGAGACGCACTTATCCAGAGAGACGCTCTTATCCAGAGAGACGCTCTTATCCAGAGAGACGCTCTTATCCAGAGTGACGCTCTTATCCAGAGTGACGCTCTTATCCAGAGTGACGCTCTTATCCAAGTGCATTCCAAGGAAATCTAAGATGGTCAACACAGGTAGAGCACATCTGTGAAAAGGCGAGCTGATGTCTGTTCCTCCTCCGATGCCTTAATACACTTCCATATACAGAGCCTTCAGAAAGTACTCACACCCCTTGACTTTTTTCACATTTTGTTGTGATACAGCCTGAATTTAAAATGTATTAAATTAAGATTTTGTGTCCAACACACACTACCCCATAATGTCATAGTGGAATTCTGTTTTTAGAATTTTGTTTTAATGAGTTCTAAATGAAAAGCTGAAATGTCTTGAGTGCTGAGGAGTATTTCTGTCTGTAATAAATCCCTTTTGTGGGGAAAAACTCATTCCGATTGGCAGGGCCTGGCTCCCAAGTAGGTGAGCCTATCCCCTCCCAGGCCCACTCATGGCTCCGCCCCTGCCCAGTCATGTGAAATCCATAGATTAGGGCCTAATGAATTTATTTCAATTGACTGTAACTTAGTAAAATCTTAGAAATTGTTGCATGTTCTGTTTACATTTTTGTTCAAAATAAATGAGATATTTCTGTATTCCATTGTCAATAAATTGGCAAAAATCTCTAAAAACATGTTTTCACTTTGTCATTATGATGTATTAATCTTTTTATTTTATTTTTTATTATTATAACTTTTTTTTATTCCATTTTTTAAAAACTTTTATTTAACTAGGCAAGTCAGTTAAGAACAAATTCTTATTTTCAATGACGGCCTAGGAACCGTGGGTTTAACTGCCTTGTTCAGGGGCAGAACGACAGATTTGTTCCTTGTCAGCTCGGGGATTCGATCTTGCAACCTTTCGGTTACTAGTCCAACGCTCTAACCACTAGGCTACATGCCGCCCCAATATTGTTAATATATTTTTAATTCAGGCTGTAACACATCAAAATGTGGACTAAGACAAGGGGTATGAATACTTTCTGAAGGCACTGTACCTAAAGAGGACCTGGTAACGGTATTCACCACCTATATCCTGGTAATGGTATTCCCCTCCTGCTCAGATAAACTAGGGTAAGTGTACCTATTAAGCCCACCAAAATCTAAGTTTGGACATTTCTAACATATACTGCCCTAATTTTTATACAAAAATTGGAGATAACATGAAAGATTCATCTCTCATGTGAAGTTTTATAACTTGACTTACATTTTATTATAATACATACAAATATTTATAAAATATGTGCAAATTCCGGAGTGGGCATAATGGGTATCAAGTGTACCCTTTAAGCCATGGGTGTTCTAAATAAACCCACCTCTTAAATAATATATTTTAATACAATTTAATTCAAATACTTATTTCCCTCATTAAAATGCAAATCATTTTATAACAGTTTTGACATGTGTTTTTCTAGATTTTTTTGTTGTTATTCTGTCTCTCACTGTTCAAATAAACCTACCATTAAAATTATAGACTGATCATTTCTTTGTCAGTGGGCAAACGTACAAAATCAGCAGGGGATCAAACACTTTTTTCCCTCACTGTACTCCAGAATATTATGAAGAGTGATCAGATAAATTGCAATTAATTGCAAAGTCCCTCTTTGCCATGTAAATAAACTTACCCCCCAAAAAACATTTCCACATCGATATTTTGGGTCCATGGCCAGGAAACTTCCCATACCTTAATTCCATTGAGAACTTGTGGTGAAACCTTAAGAGGCGGGTGGACAAACAAAAGCCCACAAATTCTGACAAACTCCAAGCATTGATTATGCAACAATGGGCTGCCATCAGTCAGGATGTGGCCCAGAAGTTAATTGACAGCATGTCAGGGCGGATTGCAGAGGTCTTGAAAAAGAAGGGTCAACCCTGCAAATATTGACTCTTTGCATCATCTTCATGTAATTGTCAATAAAAGCCTTTGACACTTAGGAAATTCTTGTAATTATACTTCAGTATTTCATAGTAACATCTGACAAAAATATCTAAAGACACTGAAGCAGCAAACTTTGTGAAAATTTACATTTGTGTCATTCTCAAAACTTTTGGCCACGACTGTATACCTATACAGATGAATGTACTAATCTGGACCTACCATCACTACACACACCCATCTGGACCTACCATCACTACACACACCCATCTGGATTTACCATCACCACACACACACCATCTAATCCAAGATGGCGTAGCAGTCGGACGTGCGTTTTTGTCTTTGTCCCATCCTGTCCCGTGTTTATATCGTTTTCTTCGTACAGTTGAAGTCAGATGATTACAAATACATTAAAACTCAGTTTTTCACAATTCGTGATATTTAATCCTAGTAAAGATTCCCTGTTTTAGGTCAGTTAGGATCAACACTTTATTTTAAGAATGTGAAATGTCAGAATAATAGTAGAGATAATGATTTATTTCAGCTTTTACTTCTTTCATCACATTCCCAGTGGGTCAGAAGTTTACATACACTCAATTAGTATTCGGTAGCATTGCCTTTAAATTGTTTAACTTGGGTCAAACGTTTTGGGTAGCCTTCAACAAGCTTCCCACAATAAGTTGGGTGAATTTTGGCCCATTCCTCCTGACAGAGCTGGTGTAACAGTCAGGTTTGTAGGCCTCCTTGCTCGCATATGCTTTTACAGTTCTGCCCACACATTTTCTATAGGATTGAGGTCAGGGCTTTGTGATGGCCACTCCAATACCTTGACTTTGTTGTCCTTAACCATTTTGCCACAACTTTGGAAGTATGCTTGGGGTCATTGTCCATTTGGAAGACCCCATTTGTGATCAAGCTTTAACTTCCTGACTGATGTCTTGAGATGTTGCTTCAATATATCCACATCATTTTCCTTCCTCATGAAGCCATCTATTTTGTGAAGTGCACCAGTCCCTCCTGCAGCAAAGCACCCCCACAACATGATGCTGCCACCCCCGTGCTTCACGGTTGGGATGGTGTTTTTCGGCTTGCAAGCCTCCTCCTTTTTCCTCCAAACATAATGATGGTAATTATTGCGAAACAGTTCTATTTTTGTTTCATCGGACCAGAGGATATTTCCCCAAAAAGTACAATCTTTGTCCCCATGTGCAGTTGCAAACCGTAGTCTGGCTTTTTTATGGCGGTTTTGGCGCAGTGGCTTCTTCCTTGCTGAGCGGCCTTTCATGTTTTGTCAATATAGGACTCGTTTTACTGTGGATATAGATACTTTTGTACCTGTTTCCTCCAGCATCTTCACAAGGTCCTTTGCTGTTGTTCTGGGATTGATTTGCACTTTTCGCACCAAAGTACGTTCATCTCTAGGAGACAGAATGTGTCTCCTTCCTGAGTGGCATGATGGCTGCGTGGTCCCATGGTGTTTATACTTGCATACTTTTGTTTGTACAGATGAATGTGGGACCTTCAGGCATTTGGAAATTGCTCACAAGGATGAACCAGACTTGTGGAGGTCTACAATTGTGGAGGTCTTGGCTGATTTTCCCAAAATGTCAAGCAAAGAAGCACTGAGTTTGAAGGTAGGCCTTGAAATACATCCACAGGTACACCTCCAATTGACTCAAATGATGTCAATTAGCCTATCAGAAGCTTCTAAAGCCATGACATAATTTTCTGGAATTTTCCAAGCTGTTTAAAGGGACAGTCAATTTAGTGTATGTAAACTTCTGACCCACTGGAATTGTGATACATTGAATTATAAGTGAAATAATCTGTCTGTAAACAATTGTTGGAAAATGGAAAAATTACTTGTGTCATGCACAAAGTAGATGTCCTAACCAACTTGCCAAAAATATAGTTTGTTAACAAGAAATTTGTGGAGTGGTTCAAAAACTAGTTTTAATGACTCCAACCTAAGTGTATGTAAACTTCCGATTTCAACTGTACATACACCAATCTGGACCTACCATCTACATACACCAATCTGGACCTGCCATCTACACACACCAATCTGGACCTACCATCTGCACACACACACCAATCTGGGCCTACCATCTACACACACACACACCACACACACACACACCAATCTGGACCTACCATCTACACACACACCAATCTGGACCTACCATCTACACACACACCATTCTGGACCTACCATCTACACACACACCATTCTGGACCTACCATCTACACACACACACCATTCTGGACCTACCATCTACACACACCATTCTGGACCTACCATCTACACACACCATTCTGGACCTACCATCTACACACACACAAACACACACCGAACTGGAACTACCATCTACACACACCAATCTGGACCTGCCATCACTCTACACATGCAGAGAAAGTCTCAAGATCCTTCGTAAGAACACTTCTAAAATACGATCCCTTCCGCCATATGCTTCCACCCCAATGATGGTCTAAGTCTAACCCACCCCAATGATGGTCTAAGTCTAACCCACCCCAATGATGGTCTAAGCCTAACCCACCCCAATGTTGGTCTAAGCCTAACCCACCCCAATGATGGTCTAAGCCTAACCCACCCCAATGTTGGTCTAAGCCTAACCCACCCCAATGATGGTCTAAGTCTAACCCACCCCAATGATGGTCTATGCCTAACCCACCCCAATGATGGTCTAAGCCTAACCCACCCCAATGATGGTCTAAGCCTAACCCACCCCAATGATGGTCTAAGCCTAACCCACCCCAATGATGGTCTAAGCCTAACCCACCCCAATGATGGCCTAAGTCTAACCCACCCCAATGATGGCCTAAGTCTAACCCACCCCAATGATGGTCTAAGTCTAACCCACCCCAATGATGGTCTAAGTCTAACCCACCCCAATGATGGTCTAAGCCTAACCCACCCCAATGATGGTCTAAGCCTAACCCACCACAATGATGGTCTAAGTCTAACTCAGAGCCACTCCTTAAAGCTGAGATCTGCATAAAGTGAAGCAGCACCACTGGTGGCCGCAGGAGGGTTTGTTATTGTTTTGGTTTTTAAATGTGGCAGAGGAGCATCCTGCATCGTGGTGAACAAAAATCCCAGTACATAATCTGCTGTTCTGTCACACGTTCAATGATGTGCAAAATATGTTTGAAGTAATGTCTTTGTTGTTGTAATACTGCGAGCGGACCTGTCAATTTCACCACTACAGATTAGAGCTTTAGCTAAACTGGAGCTGTTAACCTGTCTGGGCTAGGGGGCAGTATTTTCACGGCCGGATGAAAAACGTACCCAATTTAAACAGGTTACTACTCTGGCCCAGAATATGCATATTATTAGTAGATTTGGATAGAAAACACTCTGGAGTTTCTAAAACTGTTTGAATGGTGTCTGTGAGTATAACAGAACTCATATGGCAGGCAAAAACCTGAGAAAAATACAACCAGGAAATGAAAAATATGGTGCCTGTAGGTTTTTCAAGTCATTGCCAATTGAACACACAGTGACTAAGGGTTCATTTTGCACTTTCTAAGGCTTCCACTAGATGTCAACAGTCTTTAGAAAGTTGTTTGAGGCGTCTATGATGAACAGAGACCGATTGAGAAGGCTGGGAAGTTGGTAACCCAGGGAAGGATGTCAGTTCATTGGCGCGCATTCACGCGAGAGGTAGCTCTGTTCCAAAACATTTTTCTAGACAATGCATGAGTCCGGTTGGAATAGTACTGAATTTTCACGTTATAAAGGCCCTAAAGATTGATGCTATACAACGTGTGACATGTTTGAACGAACGTAAATAGATTTTTTTTTTGACTTTTCGTCGTGACGCTTTCCTTGCGCGTCCTACATTTTGAGTAGTTTACTGAACGCGCAAACAACATGGAGTTATTTGGACATAAATGATGAACTTTATCGAACAAAACAACATTTGTTGTGGACCTGGGATTCCTGGAAGTGCCTTCTGATGAAGATTATTAAAGGTAAGTGAATATTTCTAATGCTATTTATGCATTTAGATGACTCCAAAATGGCGGCTATCTGTATTGTGTAGTGTATTTTTCTGAGCACAGTACTCAGATTATTGCAAAGTGTGCTTTCCCAGTAAAGTTATTTTGAAATCTGTCAATGCGGTTGCATTCAGGAGATGTTAATCTATAATTCTTTAAATAACAGTTTAATATTTTATCAACGTTTATGTTGAGTATTTTTGTAAATTGTAGTGCTGATCCACCGGGAGTTTTGGGGGAAATACATTTTCTGAACGTCACGCGCCATTGTAAAATGCTGTTTTTGGATATAAATATGAACTTGATAGAACAAAAAATGCATGTATTGTCTAACATAATGTCCTAGGAGTGTCATCTGATGAAGATTGTCAAAGGTTAGTGCATAATTTTAGCTGGTTTTCTGCTTTTGGTGACGCCTGTCCTTGCATTGAAAATGGCTGTGTGTAATTTTTTGTCTATGTACTGTCCTAACATAATCTAACTTTATGCTTTCGCCGTAAAGCCTCTTTGAAATCGGACAATGTGGTTGGATTAATGAGATGTTCATCTTTCAAATGGTGTAAAATAGTTGATTGTTTGAGAAATTGAATTTATTAGATTTTTGCTGTTTTGAATTTTGCGCCATGCTATCTTGTCAAGCAACACCGTAACCGGGATGAGAACGGGAAGGGGTCCCATAGAGGTTAACTGGTTCCAGCTTTAGCTAAACTGGAGCTGATCCACTGCAGGACTGAGCGTTTCGGTTGCAGCGTCATCCCAACCACGCTTTGCCTGCTGAACATTATTTTTTACTTCCTTTTACTGCCCTCACAATTCAGCATGTTGCTGCCACTTGTACTGTCTCATTCAACAAAAAGGGGGAGAAACCACAACTACTTGGTTAACTGGTTGGTTGTTGGTTACTACTTGGTTAACTACTTGGTTAACTGGTTACTACTTGTTTAACTGGTTGGTTGTTGCGTACTACTTGTTTAACTGGTTGGTTGTTGCGTACTACTTGTTTAACTGGTTGGTTGTTGCGTACTACTTGTTTAACTGGTTGGTTGTTGCGTACTACTTGTTTAACTGGTTGGTTGTTGCGTACTACTTGTTTAACTGGTTGGTTGTTGCGTACTACTTGTTTAACTGGTTGGTTGTGTACTACTTGTTTAACTGGTTGGTTGTTGTGTACTACTTGTTTAACTGGTTACTACTTGTTTAACTGGTTGGTTGTTGCGTACTACTTGTTCAACTGGTTGGTTGTTGTGTACTACTTGTTTAACTGGTTACTACTTGTTTAACTGGTTGGTTGTTGCGTACTACTTGTTCAACTGGTTGGTTGTTGTGTACTACTTGTTTAACTGGTTACTACTTGTTTAACTGGTTGGTTGTTGCGTACTACTTGTTTAACTGGTTACTACTTGTTTAACTGGTTGGTTGTTGTGTACTACTTGTTTAACTGGGTACTACTTGTTTAACTGGTTGGTTGTTGTGTACTACTTGTTTAACTGGTTGGTTGTTGCGTACTACTTGTTTAACTGGTTGGTTATTGGTCACTACTTGTTTAACTGGTTGGTTATTGGTCACTACTTGTTTAACTGGTTGGTTGTTGCGTACTACTTGTTTAACTGGTTGGTTGTTGCGTACTACTTGTTTAACTGGTTGGTTGTTGCGTACTACTTGTTTAACTGGTTGGTTGTTGCGTACTACTTGTTTAACTGGTTGGTTGTTGTGTACTACTTGTTTAACTGGTTACTACTTGTTTAACTGGTTGGTTGTTGCGTACTACTTGTTCAACTGGTTGGTTGTTGTGTACTACTTGTTTAACTGGTTACTACTTGTTTAACTGGTTGGTTGTTGTGTACTACTTGTTTAACTGGTTACTACTTGTTTAACTGGTTGGTTGTTGTGTACTACTTGTTTAACTGGGTACTACTTGTTTAACTGGTTGGTTGTTGTGTACTACTTGTTTAACTGGTTGGTTGTTGCGTACTACTTGTTTAACTGGTTGGTTATTGGTCACTACTTGTTTAACTGGTTGGTTATTGGTCACTACTTGGTTAACTGGTTGGTTGTTGCGTACTACTTGTTTAACTGGTTGGTTGTTGCGTACTACTTGTTTAACTGGTTGGTTGTTGCGTACTACTTGTTTAACTGGTTGGTTGTTGCGTACTACTTGTTTAACTGGTTGGTTGTTGCGTACTACTTGTTTAACTGGTTGGTTGTTGCGTACTACTTGTTTAACTGGTTGGTTATTGGTCACTACTTGTTTAACTGGTTGGTTATTGGTCACTACTTGGTTAACTGGTTGGTTGTTGCGTACTACTTGTTTAACTGGTTGGTTGTTGCGTACTACTTGTTTAACTGGTTGGTTGTTGCGTACTACTTGTTTAACTGGTTGGTTGTTGCGTACTACTTGTTTAACTGGTTGGTTGTTGCGTACTACTTGTTTAACTGGTTGGTTGTTGCGTACTACTTGTTTAACTGGTTGGTTGTTGCGTACTACTTGTTTAACTGGTTGGTTGTTGCGTACTACTTGTTTAACTGGTTGGTTGTTGGTTACTACTTGGTTAACTGGTTACTACTTGGTTAACTGGTTGGTTGTGTACTACTTGGTTAACTGGTTACGACTTGGTTAACTGGTTGGTTATTGGTCACTACTTGGTTAACTGGTTGGTTGTTGGTTAGTACTTGGTTAACTGGTTGGTTGTTGGTTACTACTTGGTTAACTGGTTACTACTTGGTTTACTGGTTGGTTATTGGTTACCACTTGGTTAACTGTTTGATTGTTGGTTACCACTTGGTTAACTGTTTGGTTATTGGTTACTATTTGGTTGGCGTACCTGGTGGTGGTGGTTTTGCCCTCCATCTTTTGGCTGTCCCAGACCTTGACGGTGCCGTCGTTGGAGGCCGTGGCGAAGATGGAGTGCTCGTCTGACACACGGATACGGTTGACAGCAGACTTGTGCTCATGGAGGTGGGCCACTAGAAGACCCTTAGGGTGCCACCCTGCAGAACAAAACCACAACACAATGTGGATGTGGAGGGGCCCTGACTAACCCTACTGCTTGTTGACATTTCTGCTGTGCTTAGTCCAAATTGGCAAGAAACACACCTCTAGTGGGATATTCAATAATATAATGACCAAAAAAGAATCCCTTGTGGAGTCATTATGGAATAACCTTTGTTGTCCCTGTGGCACTACTTTACCTGGCGGAGGCGGACGGCTCTCCCATTCAGCGCTCTCCATCATCTGCTTGGCCATGCGCTCTGCGCTGCACTGCTCCCTCTTCTGCTGCACCAGATGTTGAAGCTCCGCCTTGCACGTGTTGAGACGACGCTGGTAGGTGGAGACTGCGCCTGCAGACTGCCCCACAGGGACACCAGGGGAGGCTGTGGTCTTCCTGGTCTGAGTCCCTGCCCCTTCAGGCACCTGGTGGAGTACAGAGATAGAAGGTAGACTACCAGACTGGGCCCCCCTATTCTTAGCAGACATCATTCATAGGTTAACCCGTTATGTACCGTGGGGGGCTGTGGTGCCGTAGCCGCTGACTCCTGAGAGCCAAACATGCTCTTCCACTCTTCATTCATGTTGGAGTCCTGTTTGGTGTGTTTCCGGGCTGAAGAGAGAAAGAGAAAAACAGAAAAAGCTAAGAAACACTAGTTAAGAAGCATTCAGCACTGGAGGTCAAAAGCTTGGGGACTGATGGATTGAATAGCCATTAAGTTGAAGGGGGCTCCCTATTTTCAGCTATTCCAATAAGCCATGGAGAAGGCACTACGGCTTCAAATATCTAATGAAAATACTAACGGGAGACGGCAGGCGTTAAAAGGAGTTGAAGGCCAATGCAGATACAACAGGTTTTAAGACCACCAGACTACATGAAGCAGTTGGGAGATGGGAGATGCTAATCACAGGACATGTTAGAGTGAGTAGTTAAATTAGTCACCAGCAGCAGTCCAACACTCCAAAAGGACAGTTCCATGCGATTGAAACATACCAGCTGCAACACACAATCACTTTTAGCCCACGGTAAATTGTGTCAGACAAGCTACTAACAGTGCCTATGAAAAAAACACTCCGAAACGCCAAACAGGTTAGATGTTAATATACTGTATCTGTTATCCTATGGCGTAGATACACAACACAATCTTTCAGTGTGTCCTTGAATAAATACTTTCTATTGAATACCATGGAGTCTAGACACATATGGGATTTAACTGGTATAGTGTTACTTAAACAGACTAAGGGCCTTAGATCCATTGTTTACACTACTGCCAGAAAGCACACACGTCTTTTTAACAAAACGTGATGCCCCTACGGGGAGTCTGCCTGGTATGTTAACAAAACTCAAGGCCAGTCGGACATTTTATTTCACTACAGGGAAAAGGAGATGTATGTGTGCTGCCTCAGGAATAGCCAAATAAAGGTTTGACTGAACTGAACACTAACATGTACTGCTCTGTCGTGTGTAGACAGCCACAGAGGTAATGAGAAAATGTGAAAACTCTGCTTGTCCTGATGCAGTTTAACCCATCTAGTGAATTAAATGTAATGAGGTGATGTGGGTAATCTGGGGGAAATTATGTCTGGATGGGATTATTTGTTATGCACATCATTACAGGCTAAACCACACCAGCACTATACCAGATGCTGTGGCGATGAAGTCTGCAAACAGATAAATGACAGGTCATTGATATCAAACATGGTGAAAATATATAAACTATAATATCAACCTATCCAATCTTTTCAGTGTCTACACACAAATGTTTTAAGGCTAAGGGTCAACTTGGCTGTGTTTACACAGGCAGCACATTTCCAAAACTTTTTCTTCAATAATTGGGCAAAAGATCAGAATTGGGCTGTCTGTGTAAATGCAGCCTTTGGGTTTGTGTACCCCTCTCTGCTATTACAGGGGTGTACTTTGACCACCAGGTGTCAGTGGCGTCCCTACCTCTCTTGTCCTCGGCCTCCTGTTTAGGTTTGACCAGGTCCACCTGGCGTCCCATGATGCCCAGCGTGGCCAGGTCAATGACCCCGCTCTGGACTGCCTCCCCCAGGTGGCTCTGGTCTCCCATGTTGGCCTTGGCCTTGTTGGACTTGAGCATGAAGTCCTTCAGTGCTAGCAGCTTGTCCTCTTCAGCCTCCGTCATCCCCTAGAATAAACAATTATCACTATCGTTGTGATCATCATCATCATCATCATCATAACAATAATGGTCAAACGTTGTGCATTATATGGAAACAATACATTATCCCATCCATGTAATGTCGAGACATCACCCCCACCCTCTGACCTGAGAGAGCAGTTTCTTAAGCAGCTGGGCGATGGCGGGGTCCTCCGGAATGGGGCATTCTGGGAGTGAGCCGCTGCGCTTCTTCTGCCGCAGCAGCAGGTGGCGGAAGAGGCTGGCGATGTCTTTGGAGCGCAGGGAGTAGTCGAAGATGGAGCGGCTCACTGGCTCCTTCAGCACACTCAGCAGTACTATCTCTTTATCAATCTGAGAGGAAACACAGCCTCATTTAACATAGCACAGTACAGCATACCATAGCATATCACACCATAACATAACACAGTACACCATAACCTAGCACACCATAACATAGCACAGCAGACCATAACCTAGCATAGCACCTCATAACATAGCGAAGTACAGCACACCATAACATAGAACAGTACACCATAACATAGCACACCATAACATAGCACAGCAGACTATAACCTAGCATAGCACAGCACACCATAACATAGCACAGCAGACTATAACCTAGCATAGCACAGCACACCATAACATAGCACAGTACAGCACACCATAACACCTCATAACATAGCACAGTACAGCACACCATAGCATAGCACAGTTCACCATAACATAGCATAGCACAGTACAGCACACCATAACCTAGCATAGCAAAGTACAGCACACCATAGAATAGCACCACATAACATAATTTAATAAGAGTCTGGGAGATTCTTTCAATGTGTTACATGTGAAGATGGTAAGTGAGCGTGTGTGGAAGTCTTACCTGTATGATGGGCTGGGTGATGAAGGGGTTGAGGTGAGGCATCAGTTTGCAGTAGACGTCTGCTATGTTGAGATGTTGGGCCACCACGGTGATGAAGCCCACCGCCCCGTAGCGGATCCACAGGTTGGGGTGGCACAGGAATGGGGCTTTCAAAATAAGGCGGAAAAGTTCATCACAAAAAGTGCCTTTTTTACATAGTATAGTAACAACACTATCCTTCCCCTGCCGTCTCTAAGCTCCTCTCTACCCTATCTCACCGATATCACTGACAAACTCGTAGATGTGTGGTTTCTGCAGCAGGCCCAGCTGGCACATGCAGGTGAGAGAGTTGAGGGCCTTGTAGATGACAAACTCCTCCGCGTCACTCAGACCCTGCTGCAGGAGGGGCTTCAGGATGGATGAGCTCTGCCAGCCCACGTACGCCGCCACACCTGGAGGAAATGGAGAGAGAGGGAGAGATGGAAAGAGAGGGAGAGATGGAAAGAGGGAGAGATGGAAAGAGGGAGAGATGGAAAGAGGGAGAGATGGAAAGAGGGAGAGATGGAAAGAGAGAAAGAGAGAGAGAGATGGAAAGAGATAAAGAGAGATGGAAAGAGATAGAGAGAGATGGAAAGAGGGAGAGATGGAAAGAGGGAGAGAGAGAGAGAGAGAGATGGAAAGAGGGAGAGAGAGAGATGGAAAGAGGGAGAGAGAGAGATGGAAAGAGGGAGAGAGAGAGATGGAAAGAGGGAGAGAGAGAGATGGAAAGAGGGAGAGAGAGAGATGGAAAGAGGGAGAGAGAGAGATGGAAAGAGGGAGAGAGCGAGATGGAAAGAGGGAGAGAGAGAGATGGAAAGAGGGAGAGATGAAAGAGGGAGAGTAAAAGAGAAAATTAAAAGACAGAGGGGGAGGAGGGAGAGGCAGGGAGCGAGTGGAAAGGATCTCTGTATCTCAGAGACTTCCTGCGTGTACACATCCACCTTTGCCTATTAGCATACTTGAGTGACTAAGTGTGGGCACCGTGTCTGTGGCACAGTCCTGCCCCTTACCCACGATGCTGTCGAAGAAGGCTCCCCGAAGGTGCCAGTCATTCTTGTCGTTCAGGAAAGTGATCATGTGGGACAGGAGCACGTCGTTGGCCTTCTGCCGGCCGAAGAACACACAGAGCCGCGTGATGCCGTTCTCCATCAGAGACTGCTTGACGATGTTCTCCGAGTCGCTCAGTAACGTAACCACCTTCTGTTGCACCATCTCATGAAGCGCCTGCAGCTCTGTCAGGAGGAACAGGAAGTCAGAACAGAATATAATTTTCCAAAGGGAGCGTCAGGTGTGGCATTCAGTATCCCTGTTTCGGTGATAAACCTCTACCTCCGGTCTGATATTTGAGAGCGAGGAGGCCTTAAAATTACCAGAGTCGTAGTTCTCGTTGGGGTGGAGGATCTCCTCTGTGTCCTCCCCATTCAAGTCGTGCTCCATATTCAGGTTATTCTCCTGAACGAGCTCTAAAAAACGCAAAGCTGTCTCAGCCAGGTGGGCTATGTTCTCTGAGAAAAGGAGAGATGCGAATGGATAGGCATTACAAACAACATAAATACTGTCAACCTTTGGACAATTAAGTGTGTAATCATATTTAAAGCGACCCGTGGTCATTGTCAACCCAACTGACCTGCGTATGCCAGCCTGACGATGGTGGCGTCGTCCTGCGCCAGGTGGGCGATGCCCGGCAGGATGTACTCTGGGTAGATGTTGACATCGTTACGGGGAACCTCCTTCACCAGCGCCAGCACCTTGGCTAGGGTGCGCACGGCCTGAGCCCTAACCCGTGGCGCCAGGTCGCTGCAGAAGTGCAGCAGGTATGGCGTGATGCGGTCCAGCAGCGTCTCCACCCTGAGGCGGCCCGCCAGGTGCAGCACCAGCTCCAGAGCCGCCAGCTTGGAGTCGCAGGAACGCAGCGTCTGGAGGCAGGAGGTGATGACAGACACCAGCACCACCAGACCCTGCTCCTCCTTGGCCGACACCACACTCGACTCCTGGTCCCCCTTCTCAGGCTTCTCCGTCGACCCGCCTGGCCCTCCCCCGCGGAGGTTATGGAGGATGTTATCCAGGTCCTTGCGGATGACCAGCACACGCTCGTCTGCCGACTGGAAGGTCTCCTTGGCAAACTGGGCCATGTAGGGCTGCAGAAAGGTGTAGAAGATGTCTGGGAAGGCGTTACCTCTCTGCTGCTTCAGGTACTCCTCCGCAGTCAGACGCTTCTCCGGCTGCCGCTGCACCATCTGGGCCACCTAGGAGGCGAAAAGAGGGTTTTGGTGGTTACCAGGAGACTGCGGTACCCTTAAGAATTGGTGCTCAGGATGAATTTAGTATTTCACAAGAACATCTTCACGTGAAGATAAAACATATAGACTATTACTAGTTCTCTGATGTAATGGTCTTCTATTTTCATGAGAACATGCTCTGTCTGGAAGTGTCCTTTGCGATACGCCAGAAGTTGGGAGAGATCAAACAGTGGTACTCCCTCTGTGAAGAGTTCTGCGATCACACAACCTAAAATACACATGAAATAACAGCCAGGGAAGGGGAATGTACATTAGATGTTTAAACACTCTCAATGTCGATAATTCAACTACTAGTAAATTGGACGAGTCCATGGCATCCACTTATCTCTCTCTATTGCCCCTAAACAGAAAATATGTTTCAGCTATGAAAGTTACCTGCTGAGAAGATATCCATTGCCTGTTTGAGCTCTCCCCTGCTCCTCTGGCTGTTGCTGGTGAGGTCCACCAGAGGGGTATTCTGGTCGCTCTCTGTGGTGAACATACTCCCATCCACAAACCTCTCGGGGGCGATGTAACATGTCCTCCGTCGAGACGTGTCAAAGAAGTAATTAAAGTCAGCTGGGTTGTCCTCAGGCAGATAGGTGGGCTTGAAGCTGGCAAAGTCTGTGAGCAGCACCCAGTTCCAGCTGGTCACCATCACGTTTTCTGTCTTAATGTCACCGTGGCGCACGCCTGATTTGTGCGCCTGGTCTACGGCGGTGAGGATCTGGAAGGCTAGCCAGCGCTTCTCCACATTGTTGAGGAAGGGTCGCGTGCTGATGCGATCATACAAGTTGTCCCGGACGTACTGGCGGAAGAGGATGGCTGCTTTCTCAGTGAGGGAGGCCTTCTGGAAGGGCAGGCAGTTCTGGCACGAGTGTAGTCTGATCTTTAGCTCCTCCAGCTCCTGCTTGTAGCTGGTGAGAGGTAGAGATGGGTCCTGGATGGCAAACACCTTCACCACCACCAGGCCTTCCCTGTGCTTGGCGCGGGCCACCTTAAAGAAGCGCGTGCTGCCCAGGCTCTTGTCGTACTCGTGATCATTGATGTCAGAGAAGTAGCTGTCGACAGATAGGATCTGGGCAGGAGCGATCCCTGCCAGCTGATTCCCCATGGTTCTGCTACACTCTGACCAAGGTCCTGGGTTGACATAGACATGAACAATCAAACACTTGCCAAAAATAAGAAAAACTAAAACAGATTCAATGATCATAACAGTTTGTGAATGGCTCTCAGATCAGCCAATACAACCTAAAGTAATTTCCCACCTATTGCATAATTAAGCAATAAGGACAGAGGGGGTGTGGTATATGGCCAATATACCATGACAAAGAGCTGTTCTTATGCAAGACGCAAAGCAGAGGACCTGGATACAGCCCTTAGCTGTGGTATATTGGTCATATTCACTATAATTAAGCCTAAACAACTACCTCTTGCCCTACTGTATTTATTTATTTTGCTCCTTTGCACCCCATTATTTCTATTTCTACTTTGCACTTTCTTCCACTACAAATCTACCATTCCAGTGTTTTACTTGCTATATTGTATTTACTTTGCCACCGTGGCCTTTTTTGCCTTTACCTCCCTTATCTCACCTCATTTGCTCACATTGTATATAGACTTATTTTTCTACTGTATTATTGACTGTACGCTTGTTTATTCCATGTGTAACTCTGTGTTGTTGTATGTGTCGAACTGCTTTGCTTTATCTTGGCCAGGTCGCAATTGTAAATGAGAACTTGTCCTCAACTTGCCTACCTGGTTAAATAAAGGTGAAATAAAATAAGTAAAACGTATTCCACAAACACCCAAAGTGCCTTATTGCTATTATAAAATAGTTACAAACATAATTTGAACAGTAAAAATAAATGTTTTGTAATATCCGTGGTATATGGTCTGTCATACACACGGCTGAATGCTGTTTTAGCCAATCAGCATCCAGTATCCAAACTACCCGGCTCAAAATAAACAATACATCTAGCCGGAAACCCTTCCCATACAATAAAGCGTTGCATGACAAATCATGTACTAAATAAAGCTTTATGAAAAGGATTTGCTACACAATTACAGAGAGCAACCACAAAGGTGGGCTATCAAATCCAATGTTATTTGTCACATACACATGTTTAGCAGATGTTATTGCGGGTATGTATAACAACAACGGTATGTATGAATGTAAATAATATAGCTAGGTAAATAATAACTGTGGCTACAGTACTGGCTACAAATTGATATCTAGTTAGCTGCTTTCAAACTCGTTTAGTGCTACTTACTCTGCCATGAAGATGGGATCATATGCATTGCCTCATCATGTAAGGAAGGTATACTGTGACGATGACAGTGCAATAACTTACCATTGTCAGGCGCATGAATATGTCAGTCTACTAAACAAAGAAAGAAAATGCATAACAACCGAATAGTACATACAGTTTGATATACTTACAATACAAATGGAACACAAAATGCACGTGACGTTGATGAAATTACAGTGCAGGGTATTGTTTACCAGATGGTTGAGATGCGGTGTAGTGCTTCGTATCTGGTTAGCATCTAGCTAACTTAATCGGTTCTAATATGTCATCCCCATGCATTTTGCTAATACGACTCCATTTGAAAAATTATAAATTGAGCGTCGAGATTTAGCTTGTTCCGTGAGTTCAGCTGACAGTTGAAGGAAAGTAACATTTCCTGTAAAATCCAATAAGATAAAAAATAAGATAATATCCCTCCGCAGAATGCATAGACACATAAACAAGCGTCACTTCCGGTTCTAGATTTAACTTTCAAAACACATATTAGATGTGAAAGCAATATGTGAGATGGCTACATGTTGTTTTGTTTGTTGCTTTCGTCTGAGAAGTTGCCTAATGTCAATGAACGAGAAAAAGGGAGGAGGAGAGGAACTGTAGATGATTAAAATAGAGCCCTTTATCCCCGCCCCTTGTACGCTACTAGCGTGCTGATCTCACCGGCGACTGTCCGTCAGAGAGAAGCGACAGTGGATTTTACGGAAGATGCTGAAGAAACAGGAGCGGCTGGTAAGTTTCCGGATATCTGAATGTTATATTCATATCTTCATATATTTACAACATAGTATATACACCTAAGAGAGTTGTATTTAGATATAAAACAATGTGTTGACAATGATTTTGTTCAGAAAGGACAGTGGGGGGAGCTGGCGCAAGGGAAAGACAATGTAACGTTAGCTAGCTACAGTACAGTATAATGTTACTGTCGAGAGCTCCATGATCACGAGAGGTGAGCGTGGTGTTGTGTCGGTAAAAATACTGTTTACTTGCCATGTATATATTGCTGGATAACGTTAGTTGTTTGTTGTCACAACGAACTTTGAGCTGGTTCAGGGATACATATTTAGCTTCATGTCAAAGAACAACAAAACCAACAATAGCTATCTAGGTACTATAGCTTGTAGTATGCCATAGCCCAACAACCATATCCTCATAGCTATCTATGACGGTTATATAAAGTAAAGTTAGCGTTATATTGCCCTGGCAGGCCCACTGCCCACTTTATTGGTGTCGATTTCCACTAGCACGGAACGGCGATGTTACTAACCCTCTAGGGTCATACTACCTCAAATACACGAATTGTTTTTATCTTCATATAACGTTAAAACAAATCTATTTAAAAGCAACTAAGCAGCATGTTGGATGTTGCTGATCAATAAAAAGTGTCAATGCAATAGTAGGTAGAGCAATGACCTAGATAGCACAACACACACTAACCACGAGGGTGTAGCTCTGGCTAAGCCTTGTTGCATTTAGTGTTCACGGTGTCGTTGTTATCGAGCATTGTGTTTTTGTTTTTGACAGGTTCATAAAGTTGACTGAATTCTGTATCGTGCTTCCTCTGCAATTTAATTCAGGGGATGTTGTCTAGTTGACCGAATTTAATTCAGGGGATGTTGACTGATTTAATTCGGGGGATGTTGACTGATTTAATTCGGGGGATGTTGACTGATTTAATTCGGGGGATGTTGACTGAGTTTAATTCAGGGGATGTTGACTGAGTTTAATTCAGGGGATGTTGACTGAGTTTAATTCGGGGGGATGTTGACTGAGTTTAATTCGGGGGGATGTTGACTGAACTTAATTCGGGGGGGATGTTGACTGAACTTAATTCGGGGGGGATGTTGACTGAACTTAATTCGGGGGGGATGTTGACTGAACTTAATTCGGTGGGGATGTTGACTGAACTTAATTCGGGGGGATGTTGACTGAACTTAATTCGGGGGGGATGTTGACTGAACTTAATTCGGGGGGGATGTTGACTGAACTTAATTCGGGGGGGATGTTGACTGAACTTAATTCGGGGGGGATGTTGACTGAACTTAATTCGGGGGGGATGTTGACTGAACTTAATTCGGGGGGATGTTGACTGAACTTAATTCGGGGGGGATGTTGACTGAACTTAATTCGGGGGGGATGTTGACTGAACTTAATTCGGGGGGATGTTGACTGAACTTAATTCGGGGGGATGTTGGCTAGTTGACTGAATTTAATTCAGAATCCAGCAAGGCAATGCAACCAGCCATGTAAACAAACACAAACAATTAGCCTATACACATACATACAGTTGAAGTCGGAAGTTTACATGCACTTAGGTTGGCGTCATTAAAACACATTTTTCAACCACTCCAAACATTTCTTGTTAACACACTATAGTTTTGGTAAGTTGGTTAGGACATCTACTTTGTGCATGACACAAGTAATTTTTCCAACAATTGTTTACAGACAGATTATTTCACTTATAATTCACTGTATCACAATTCCAGTGGGTCAGAAGTTTATATACACTAAGTTGACTGTGCCTTTAAACAGCTTGGAAAATTCCAGAAAATGATGTCGTGGCTTTATAAGCTTCTGATAGGCTAATTGACATCATTTGAGTCAATTGGAGGTGTACCTGTGGATGTATTTCAAGGCCTACCTTTCAACTCAGTGCCTCTTTGCTTGACATCATGGGGAAATCAAAAGAAATCAGCCAAGACCTCAGAAAAAAATGTTGACCTCCGCAAGTCTGGTTCATCATTGGGAGCAATTTCCAAACGCCTTAAGGTACCACATTCACCTGTACAAACAATAGTACGAAGTATACACACCATAGGAAAACGCAGCCGTCATACCGCTCAGGAAGGAGACGTGTTCTGTCTCCTAGAGATGAACGCACTTTGGTGCAAAAAGTGCAAATCAATCCCAGAACAACAGCAAAGGACCTTGCGAAGATGCTGGAGTAAATGGATACAAAAGTATCTATATCCACAGTAAAATGAGTCCTATATCGACATAACCTGAAAGGCCGCTCAGCAAGGAAGAAGTCACTGCTCCAAAACCGCCATAAAAAAGCCAGACTACGGTTTGCAACTGCACATGGGGACAAAGATCAAAGATGGTACTTTTTGGAGAAATGTCCTCTGGTCTGATGAAACCAAAAATAGAACTGTTTGGCTGTAATGACCATCGTTATGTTTGGAGGAAAAAGGGGGATGCTTGCAAGCCGAAGAACACCATCCCAACCGTGAAGCACGGAGGTGGCAGCATCATGTTGTGGGGGTGCTTTGCTGCAGGAGGCACTGGTGCACTTCACAAAATAGATGGCATCGTGAGGAGGGAAAAGTATGTGGATATATTGAAGGAAGTTAAAGCTTGGTTGCAAATGGGTCTTCCAAATGGACAATGACCCCAAGCATACTTCCAAATTTGTGGCAAAATGTCTTAAGGACAACAAAGTCAAGGTATTGGAGTGGCCATCACAAAGCCCTGACCTCAATCCCATAGAAAATTTGTGGGCAGAACTGAAAAGGCGTGTGCGAGCAAGCAGGCCTACAACCCTGACTCAGTTACACCACCTCTGTCAGGAGGAATAGGCCAAAATTCACCCAACTTATTGTGGGAAGCTTGTGGAAGGCTACCCGAACCTTTTGACCCAAGTTAAACAATTTAAAGGCAATGCTACCAAATACTAATTGAGTGTATGTAAACTTCTGACCCACTGGGAATGTGATGAAAGAAATAAAAGCTGAATAAATCATTCTCTCTACTATTATTCTGACATTTCTCATTCTTAAAATAAAGTGATCCTAACTGACCTAAGACAGGGAATTTTTACTCGGATTAAACGTCAGGAATTGTGAAACTGAGTTTAAATGTATTTGGCTAAGGTGTATGTAAACTTCTGACTTCAACTGTACATAGTCATTTGAATGGGGCTGAATGGGTGTCTCAAATCATTCACAGAAAGCTCTGCCTGCTTCTCAGTCAGACAGCCTACATCAGAATGCATGGCAGTAGTGTGTGTGTGAGTGCGACCTAAAGTTTATCATTATGGACAAATATGCTATTCTTTCTCAGAGCGAGCCTCTGGGGTCACAGAGGACCACCCATTACTACAACAGAAAAATGTTAAACTAGCGTGGCTTTCAACAACCATCAGTGCATAGTAAGCCAATTGCAGACTAGGCTAAGTGCTGTACGCTTCAAAATTGCCTTTACAATGTATATACATACTTTTGGGGTGCATTTAGACGGCATGCTTAGCTAAACTGTGTTTTATAATTAGGCCTGCACATTTAGCAACACTTCCAATGACCAGTTTAGCAATAGCTAGATGTACATGTATGTGTGTGCACAATTTAAATTGATTAATAACAGTCGTATAAACTAGACCTGTGTTAATAACTAGGCCTATAAACGATGAACAAGAGTTCATATTGACCTTTTTGAACTTTGATTAGCCTATCTCACAATGTTTTTAACCACAGCCCTCCTCTTGACCGCAGAGACATGTTTCTGTTTTAAATCTAATTTCCTACACATTTTGCCATGGCTTATGTCATGTTCCTATGCTATCTGAGTGACTTAAACATTATAACAAAATCAGTGGGGGGCATGGGTGCCATGACATTTTTAGAATTTTAGGTTCTCCCTGACTGTCTAGTTTAAATGACCTTCCCTAGTATGCATGCCATCTGTTACTGAAGTTGTTTCACTTGAGTAGACTAAGCTACCTGGTGTTTCTGAGAGGGTCATGTACCAGGTTAGTCAGGGTGTTTGTTCTCTGATGCAAAGAGACAGACTTATGAAATCTGCTCAGTGCATGTTGCCTTGGTGATGACTTTACGCAATATAATTAAATGGTTATGAAACAGGCATAAAAAGCCATAGCCTACAGTCGGTGTCTACTATAATCACTTGTCCTGAAAAATTAGACCTAGTGCCCTCATCTCACAGACATCATAAAAAACAGTTTAGTTAATTTCCACTGCAAAATGTTGTGAGTAATGCCAGAGCAATTCAGTGCTGTTTTGCAAACTGAACATTTCACCATGTCTAACTGGCAAGAACCTGACTTATGAGTAAAAGCTACCAACAACCCAACCTCCAGTGGCGTTCTCCGTTCACACAGGTCAGATGCACACCACTTTGTTCAGCGTCAGATTTTTTTTTTTACTTGTTTAGGATGAGAATGATATCCTTAAAATGAACTAGTCTGTGTCAATGCCCACTGTAACTCAAGTTGTTCAGTTGAGTAGGCTAGGCTACCACCTGTGTTTATTCTTCCATGCAGTGTTATGAAATCTGCTCTCTGCAAGTTGCCGTGGTGATAAGTTAACACAGCGTCATTGGATGGTTACAAAAGCAAAATAGTAGGCAGCTAGGCGCCTATAATAAAGTCAACCATCCTTGACCGTGTGAAGTGTGTGTGTGTGTGTGTGTGTGTGTGTGAAGTTATTCAGTCCAGATAGGATGCCGGGCAGGGAGGGGGGCCTGTATCCGTGTTGGGCATAGGTGTGGAGTTAGTGTGTTTGCTCTTTATGTTTGCCTGTCAAAAGGAGGGAGAGGGGTGTGGTGGCAAAGTGAAACGGGGGGCGGGACTGGCACATCCATTGCCCAAGCCCCCTCCCTCTTTTTGCTCTGTCCTGGCTCTCTTCTCTCTGTTCTCGTTCTATTTATCTCTCACCTCCCCAGGCCCGCCATATTCTCTCGCTCACTGTCCCTCTTCCCCTCTCTTGCGCTCACCACATCTCTCTCTGTCCATCTTCTCTCCCTGTAACTCCATGTCTTCAGAGCTTAAATTGTACACCTTTATCCTCACTCTCACAATCCTTCAGTTCACCCCTTACCACCTGTCTAATCACAGTATCCCTTCCCCCCCCTCTCTCTGTTCTTTTTCTGCCACTCCCTTGCGGGCTGACATGTCTCTGTTACCAGTCCTGTCTTTCTCTTTCCCAGCCTGACTGCTGTCACTCACTGTGGCCTTTTAATAAACCAGCCTCTGTTCCAGAACCCTGTTCCAGACAGCAGCACCTAGAACCTGTGTTAGGCTTTGGCGGGATACAGTATATACAGTGCTTTCGGAAAGTATTCAGACCCCCTGACTTTTTCCACGTTATGTTACAGCCTTATTATAAAATTGATTAAATAAAAATCCTCATCAATGGACACACAATACCCCGTAAGGACAAAGCAAAAACAGGTTTTTAGAACATTTTGCAAATGTATAAAACATTTAAACCTTCCCTTATTTACATAAGTATTCAGACCCTTTGCTATGAGACTCGAAATTGACCTCGGGTGCGACTTGTTTCCATTGATCATCCTTGAGATGTTTCTACACCTTGATTGGAGTCCACCTGTGATAAATTCAATTGATTGGACATGATTTGTAAAGGCATAAACCTGTCTATATAAGGTCCCACAGTTGACAGTGCATGTCAAAGCAAAAACCAAGCCATGAGGTCGAAGGAATTGTTCGTGGAGCTTTGAGAGAGGATTGTGTTTCGGCACAGATCTGGGGAAGGGTACCAAAAAATGTCTGCAGTATTGAAGGTCCCCAAGAACACAGTGGCCAGGGAGGTGACCAAGAACCCGGTGGTCACTCTGACAGAGCTCCAGAGTTCCTCTGTGGAGATTGGAGAACCTTCCAGAAGGACAACCATCTCTGCAGCATTCCACCAATCAGGCTTTTATGGTAGAGTTGCCAGACGGAAGCCTCTCCTCAGTAAAAGGCACATGGCAGCACCTAAAGGACTTTTAGATCATGAGAAACAAGAGTCTCTGGTCTGATGAAACTTAAGATCGAACTATTTGACCTGAATGCCAAGCGTCATGTCTGAAGGAAACCTGGCACCATCTCTACGGTGTATTTCTGAATGCACTGTACTTTATACCGGGGTATTTGAAAATGGCCACGAAGTTTTTCAATACTATTTAATATTTGTAGCTAATTTTTAAGTTAATACCTGCAGTCAACTTGTGCAGTACATTAGGAGATAAAGCCGATTGCGTTCTTCATTTCACCTGTCACATTATTTTACATTGTGAAGCTTACCATAGTTCCCCAGAACAGTCAGTCATGTGTTTTGTTTGTAAATAACACAACGGGAGGAAGCAGGTCCAATGCGTTCTATATCTATCAGAGTCTCTGTTCTGCAGCGCACATGAGATGAATTTACACTACAATTCACTATTAAATGTTTGCCATCCGATATCTTAATGGCTTTCTGCCAGAAATCAAAGAGTTCTGGGTGAGTTATCTGTTCAGTTGCCATTTTTCCCTGTGCTTCCGACTAGTGTTTTTTTCCCTCCTCCGTTCTCCTCCCCCTCTGCTCTGTTTTTTAACATTTTATTTAACCAGGCAAGTCAGTTAAGAACAAATTCTTATTTACCATGGCGGCCAAACCCGGACAATGCTGGGCCAACTGTGCGCCTCCCTATGGGACTCCCAATCATGGCCGGATGTGATTCAGCTGGGTTTCGAACCAGGGACTGTAGTGTCACCTCTTGCACTAAGATGAAGTACCGCTGCGCCACTCGGGAGCCACCCGTGTAAACATGCTGCTCTTCCTTCAGAAAAGCCTTCATCACAACTTTGTTCATTTGCACAATTTCTCTCATTCACTCTTGCTTGTAAATGACATTCGGTAGCTACTAGCTATGCTTGTATAACATTATGAGCTGGATTTGCCTGTCTTTGCAAATAGTTTGTTTGTTTTCGCTCGTTAGCATTTAGCTAACAGTGTCTATGTGATTTCGCTATTAGTTTGTGCAAAATTTGTTAGCATTCTGGTAATAGAGGCCCAATTCGCCTTTCTTTAGTTTTTTGCACCTCCCCATGCCGGTAAATCCCAGGGTGAGAGAAGGACGGTAATAGCCTGTGGTCTAATCATTTATCTGGCCCTGAGGCATTGAGTCTATACACTGGACCAGCAGACCCTGCCCAGTGTCCAAGATAGCTCATGTTTTATTATCAACCAAACTAGATTCAGCAGCGCACTATTAGATCCTGTAGGTTCATGCTCTACAACATTCGCAGAGTACGACCCTGCCTCACACAGGAAGCGACGCAGGTCCTAATCCAGGCACTTGTCATCTCCCGTCTGGATTACTGCAACTCGCTGTTGGCTGGGCTCCCTGCCTGTGCCATTAAACCCCTACAACTCATCCAGAACGCCGCAGCCCGTCTGGTGTTCAACCTTCCCAAGTTCTCTCACGTCACCCCGCTCCTCCGCTCTCTCCACTGGCTTCCAGTTGAAGCTCGCATCCGCTACAAGACCATGGTGCTTGCCTACGGAGCTGTGAGGGGAACGGCACCTCCATACCTTCAGGCTCTGATCAGGCCCTACACCCAAACAAGGGCACTGCGTTCATCCACCTCTGGCCTGCTGGCCCCCCTACCTCTGAGGAAGCACGGTTCCCGCTCAGCCCAGTCCAAACTGTTCGCTGCTCTGGCACCCCAATGGTGGAACAAGCTCCCTCACGACGCCAGGACAGCGGAGTCAATCACCACCTTCCGGAGACACCTGAAACCCCACCTCTTTAAGGAATACCTGGGATAGGATAAAGTAATCCTTCTAACCCCCCCCCCCCCCTAAAAGATTTAGATGCACTATTGTAAAGTGGTTGTTCCACTGGATATCATAAGGTGAATGCACCAATTTGTAAGTCGCTCTGGATAAGAGCGTCTGCTAAATGACTTAAATGTAAATGTAAATATTTTCATGCCCCCTCAAGCAAACGGTGATCATTTGCACCACAGATCAACATTTGTCATCACTTGTTTCTGTCCTACACAGGGTTAGATTGCATGTTTATACCTAATACCTACAGTTGAAGTCGGAAGTTTACATACACTTAGGTTGGAGTCATTAAAACTTGTTTTTCAACCATTCCACAAATTTCTTGTTAACAAACTATAGTTTAATAATTTTTCCAACAATTTTTTACAGACAGTTTAATTCACTGTATCAAAATTCCAGTGGGTCAGAAGTTTATATACACTAAGTTGACTGTGCCTTTACACAGCTTGGAAAATTCCAGAAAATGATGTCATGGCTTTAGAAGCTTCTGATGGGCTCATTGACATCATTTGAGTCAATTGGAGGTGTACATGTGGATGTATGTCAAGGCCTACCTTTCAACTCAGTGCCTCTTTGCTTGACATCATGGGAAAATCAAAATAAATCAGCCAAGACCTCAGGAAAAAAAAATGTGGACCTCCACAAGTCTGGTTCATCCTTGGGAGCAATTTCCAAATGCCTGAAGGTACCATGTTCATCTGTACAAACAATAGTACGCAAGTATAAACCCCATGGGACCATGTAGCCGTCATACCGCTCAGGAAGGAGACGTGTTCTGTCTCCTAGAGATGAACGCACTTTGGTGCCGAAAAGTGCAAATCAATCCCAGAACAACAGCAAAGGACCTTGTGAAGATGCTGGAGGAAACCGGTACAAAAGTATCTATATCCACAGTAAAACAAGTCCTATATCAACATAACCTGAAAGGCCGCTCAGCAAGGAAGAAGCCACTGCTCCAAAACCGCCATTAAAAAAGCCAGACTACGGTTTGCAACTGCACATGGGGACAAAGGTCATACTTTTTGGAGAAATGTCCTCTGGTCTGATGAAACAAAAATAGAACTGTTTGGCCATAATGACCATCGAGGCTTGCAAGCCGAAAGAACAACATCCCAACCGTGAAGCACAGGGGTGGCAGCATCAAGTTGTGGGGGTGCTTTGCTGCAGGAGGGACTGGTGCACTTCACAAAATAGATGGCATCGTGAGGATGGAAAAGTATGTGGATATATTGAAGCAACATCTCAAGGCATCAGTCAGGAAGTTAAAGCTAGATCGCAAATGGGGTCTTCCAAATGGACAATGACCCCAAGCATACTTCCAAAGTTGTGGCAAAATGGCTTAAAGACAACAAAGTCAAGGTATTGGAGTGGCCATCACAAAGCCCTGACCTCAATCCTATAGAAAATGTGTGGGCAGAACTGTAAAAGCATATGCGAGCAAGGAGGCCTACAAACCTGACTGTTACACCAGCTCTGTCAGGAGGAATGGGCCAAAATTCACCCAACTTATTGTGGGAAGCTTGTGGAAGGCTACCCGAACCTTTTGACCCAAGTTAAACAATTTAAAGGCAATGCTACCAAATACTAATTGAGTGTATGTAAACTTCTGACCCACTGGGAATGTGATGAAAGAAAAGAAGCTGAAGTAAATCATTCTCTCTACTATTATTCTGACATTTCTCATTCTTAAAATAAAGGGGTGATCCTAACTGACCTAAGACAGGGATTTTTACTAGGATTAAATGTCAGGAATTGTGAAAAACTGAGTTTAAATGTATTTGGCTAAGGTGTATGTAAACTTGCGACTTCAACTGTATATGTCAGGGTTAGATCGCATGTTAGTACCTAATACCTATATGTCATCTATGCCGTTTCACTTTCTCCCTTTTCTATAGGCTAGCACGGGACAAGGGACCTTTTTTTGGTAACTGAAGCCAGCGACTTCCTACAGTAGATAATGGGTAGGCTGAAACCAGTGACTTCCTACAGTAGGTAAAGGGTAGGCTGAAGCCAGCAACTTCATACAGTAGATAATAGGTAGGCTGAAGCCAGTGACTTCCTACAGTAGGTAAAGGGTAGGCTGAAGCCAGCGACTTCCTACGGTAGGTAATGGGTAGGCTGAAGCCAGCGACTTCCTACGGTAGGTAATGGGTAGGCTGAAGCCAGCGACTTCCTACGGTAGGTAATGGGTAGGCTGAAGCCAGCGACTTCCTACGGTAGGTAATGGGTAGGCTGAAGCCAGCGACTTCCTACGGTAGGTAATGGGTAGGCTGAAGCCAGCGACTTCCTACGGTAGGTAATGGGTAGGCTGAAGCCAGCGACTTCCTACGGTAGGTAATGGGTAGGCTGAAGCCAGCGACTTCCTACGGTAGGTAATGGGTAGGCTGAAGCCAGCGACTTCCTACGGTAGGTAATGGGTAGGCTGAAGCCAGCGACTTCCTACGGTAGGTAATGGGTAGGCTGAAGCCAGCGACTTCCTACGGTAGGTAATGGGTAGGCTGAAGCCAGCGACTTCCTACGGTAGGTAATGGGTAGGCTGAAGCCAGCGACTTCCTACGGTAGGTAATGGGCAGGCTGAAGCCAGCGACTTCCTACGGTAGGTAATGGGCAGGCTGAAGCCAGCGACTTCCTACGGTAGGTAATGGGCAGGCTGAAGCCAGCGACTTCCTACGGTAGGTAATGGGCAGGCTGAAGCCAGCGACTTCCTACGGTAGGTAATGGGCAGGCTGAAGCCAGCGACTTCCTACGGTAGGTAATGGGCAGGCTGAAGCCAGCGACTTCCTACGGTAGGTAATGGGCAGGCTGAAGCCAGCGACTTCCTACGGTAGGTAATGGGCAGGCTGAAGCCAGCGACTTCCTACGGTAGGTAATGGGCAGGCTGAAGCCAGCGACTTCCTACGGTAGGTAATGGGCAGGCTGAAGCCAGCGACTTCCTACGGTAGGTAATGGGTAGGCTGAAGCCAGCGACTTCCTACGGTAGGTAATGGGTAGGCTGAAGCCAGCGACTTCCTACAGTAGGTAATGGGTAGGCTTTTTCTGAAACCCTTGTCAGGTTGCGTATCTCAATAGCTGTTGTCTTGTTCAACAATGGCCCCTCTGAACACATTGTAGAAGGAAATTATAAGGCCTTTCTTAAGGGCACCTGAATCGCTGCCTCTGTATTGCAAGGTCAGAATATTAATGATCCTAGTCATTTTCAACAGTTTCTCTTTGTGCCTCTGTGTTGTGTATAGGAGTGTTGTGCTTTGTAGAAAATGTTGGATGAAATGTTTTTTTCTTTGCAAATCCTTGAGAGGCTCTAAGAATGACCTGCAAGGTGAGCTCTTTCATAGGCTGAAGAGTTAGGCTACAATCTTCATTGTTTGCCTGCTTACCTGGCACACCCATTAGCTGGCACACATCATTATTCACACTGATGTGACGGTAAATGTTATAATGTCCATGCTATTGTGTTTTTTAACAATAGCATCTAGCATTGTTCTGGGTGGAAACAAGCAGAAGTCATGCGATTTGCAGGAATTTTCCAATCTCTGTCTCCTCTTCTGTCTTGACCGCAGACTTACCCACAAGTAACAGTGACAGTCCCCAGCAGCCCTCTGTCGGTGCAAAGAGCAGTCTTTGTTTGTTCATTGGCATGGCTTCTATGTTTTGTTGAGTCACTATGAATGCATAGCATCTTAGCCTGGCTAGCTATTATTGAAATATTCTCAGCACTCCTTCCCTCTACACGGAACGTCTGGACAATGTCAGATAATAATAATATTTGTATCTTTGAGTACAAAACATTCCAGTATAGAGCTGGGATGATAAACCAAAAATGATCAACACCGATCACTCATCGCAGGCATTTTGCTGATATTGTTCATTACGAGCCTATACTAGAAACATTTGAAGTTTGAAATGAATTAAGTTTACTAATATGGGTGATTGTTAATGGGACAATTTATGGCTACAACCATCAAACTAGTATATAACATGTTATAAATGTATTATTCTATTTATTGTTATCACATCAATTCAGGCAATTTATTGCGATATGGATTTTTGTCCATATCACCCAGCTCTATTCCTGTAGCGTTCCAAAAACTCCTGGCCGTCTCTTGAACTCTATTGCATTTGTGTGGTGTTTTCATTGACCTCTCACAATGTCTTATTTGATCTGATCTCTCCTTTCCATTGACCTCTCACCATGTCTTATTTGATCTGATCTCTCCTTTCCATTGACCTCTCACCATGTCTTATTTGATCTGATCTCTCCTTTCCATTGACCTCTCACCATGTCTTATTTGATCTGATCGCTCCTTTCCATTGACCTCTCACCATGTCTTATTTGATCTGATCGCTCCTTTCCATTGACCTCTCAACAGGTCTTGTTTGATCTGATCGCTCCTTTCCATTGACCTCTCAACAGGTCTTGTTTGATCTGATCTCTCCTTTCCATTGACCTCTCACCATGTCTTGTTTGATCTGATCTCTCCTTTCCATTGACCTCTCAACAGGTCTTGTTTGATCTGATCTCTCCTTTCCATTGACCTCTCAACAGGTCTTGTTTGATCTGATCTCTCCTTTCCATTGACCTCTCAACAGGTCTTGTTTGATCTGATCTCTCCTTTCCATTGACCTCTCACCATGTCTTGTTTGATCTGATCTCTCCTTTCCATTGACCTCTCAACAGGTCTTGTTTGATCTGATCTCTCCTTTCCATTGACCTCTCAACAGGTCTTGTTTGATCTGATCTCTCCTTTCCATTGACCTCTCAACAGGTCTTGTTATTTGACCTGATTGCTCCTCTTTGATCCTGGTGCTCCTCCTCCTTATGGCTACTCAGTAGGCGTGTGCTAAAGTAGGCATGTTGACCATGTTCAGATCAGACCCTGTGGAAGCACAATACTCCGATTGTACCTATTGCCTCTTATCAGCTTGAGAGAGAGACAAACTAATTCAGCCAGTCAACCTGTTGATATTGACAGGTAGCAGCCTGATCTACAAGGATAATGGCCATCCAGGACCCGGACCCGGTAACTACACCTATAATAGTATGTGCAGTCTGTCAAGTCCAGCCAGTCTTTTTGTGAGAGTGTGTGTGTGTGTGCGGGTATAAGACAATTTGCAGCTGTGTGTTTGGTTCTCTGTGTGATATGCTACTGAATTTCTTTGTTTGCTTGAGAAAGAGGGAGAAACAGATTCCCCGGACTGTCATTCAGCCACTCAACCTGTTGATATTGACAGGTAGCAGCCTGATTTACAAAGATAATGACCGGCCTGGACCAGGAAACAACACCTGTAGTATGTTGTTCTCTCACCTAGCTACCTTATGACGAATAGACTACTGTAAACAGACCAGGGTTTAAATACCATTTAGGGTATTTCAATAAGGCCTTATTTCAAAGACATTTTGGAAGTATTTAGATATTTTCTCTTTGAAAATACAAGTATTTGAATATTAGAATGTATTTGTAAATAAACTTGGAATGTTTGGGCATGTATTTGAAAATACTCAAATACACAGACAAATGTATTTTTAAATACTCTATGCATTTGAACCCTGGCCTGCTTGGTCCTATAATGGACCTGGACCCAACACCTATTGTGTGTGTGTGTGTGTGTGTGAGACAGATTGCATCTGTGTGTTTGGTTCTCTGTGGGCTAGGTTACTGAGTTCTCTTTGTTGGCTTGGTGGTAATGTAGCCTAAATACAGTTGGCTTGGTGGTAACGTAGCCTAAATACAGTTGGCTTGGTGGTAACGTAGCCTAAATACGGTTGGCTTGGTGGTAACGTAGCCTAAATGCAGTTGGCTTGGTGGTAACGTAGCCTAAATGCGGTTGGCTTGGTGGTAACGTAGCCTAAATGCGGTTGGCTTGGTGGTAACGTAGCCTAAATGCGGTTGGCTTGGTGGTAACGTAGCCTAAATGCGGTTGGCTTGGTGGTAACGTAGCCTAAATGCGGCTGGCTTGGTGGTAACGTAGCCTAAATGCGGCTGGCTTGGTGGTAACGTAGCCTAAATGCGGTTGGCTTGGTGGTAACGTAGCCTAAATGCGGTTGGCTTGGTGGTAACGTAGCCTAAATGCGGTTGGCTTGGTGGTAACGTAGCCTAAATGCGGTTGGCTTGGTGGTAACGTAGCCTAAATGCGGTTGGCTTGGTGATAACGTAGCCTAAATGCGGTTGGCTTGGTGATAACGTAGCCTAAATGCGGTTGGCTTGGTGGTAACGTAGCCTAAATGCGGTTGGCCAATGGGTTAGAAAGTTTAGTCAAACTAACAGCACCATTGTTTGCACTGTGTCCATAGGGTTAGTCTGTCTGTCACTGTGTCCATAGGGTTAGTCTGTCTGTCACTGTGTCCATATAGGGTTAGTTTAAGGCAGGGGTCTCCAACAAGATGGATTGACGAGGATGTGGAGTAAAATGTGATGGATTGACACAGTCAGGGACACAGGATCGAGTGGATGAATTAACTTGTGATCAAATTCTAGTAGGGAAAATCCTTCCTTTGTCTTCCTAATCGCAGTTCTTCTGAAGCGAGAGTAGAAATGCTGACGTATAGCTCTGTTTCTGTTTGATTTGACGTGTTTACACTAAGAAGCTGGTAGTGAGCATAGGGGAAGTTGAATCAGTGTACAGCAGTAACCTAGCCTTATCACCACCCTCATCTTTCTTTCAAAGCCCCTTTCTCACGGTATCAACTTGCCGCTGCCTGGTGTGGCGTTCTACAGTATAGCAGGTTTTGTGTTGCGTATATCATAAAATACAACACTCTCTCGACCAATCAGAATGGAGTATTCAGCCAAGCCATGGTATAAGCCTAACTGCAATAACATGTCATTTCAACTGGTCACTAAATTACAGACAGGTGAAGAGTTGCATGGATAAAAGAAGAAGAATGAAGTAAGTCAGAAGAATACTCAACCAGAGGACAAATCCAGGTTATGGACAAATCCCCCACCCCTCTCTGCCTCTCTCTGCCTCTCTCTGCCTCTCTCTGCCTCTCTCTGCCTCTCTCTGCCTCTCTCTCCCTCTGCCTCTCTCTCCCTCTCTCCATCTCTCTCTCTCTGCCTCTCTCCATCTCTCTCTCTCTGCCTCTCTCCATCTGCCTCTCTCAGAATGTTAGAGGGGCCCATTCTGTCAGTGTAGCCGAGAGAATGGATTGGCTCGCTAGTCACCACTTGAAAAAAGGTTTGCTGGAGAACTTGTTACACCTGTAAGGGGCTTTTTTTCTCTTGCAGGGGTTAAGGTTAAAGGTCATGGTTGAAGCATAGCACACCTTGCACTTCTTCAGATTGTCCTCATAGGATAGGCCTCCAGCAACGCCTGAAGCACAGCATTACATCTAGACCAGAGCTCTCCAACTCTGTTCCTGGAGATCTATCCTCCTGTAGGCTTTCACTCCAACCCCAGTTGTAACTAACCTGGTTCAGTTTATCAACTAGCTAATCATGGACTGTATGATCCCGCTACTCATTAGTAAACACCCGACTGCTTCAGCTATCACTGTCCATGTAGGGTCAAATGATATTCAACTACAGGAATCTGAGCAACTTAAAAAGGACTTTAAATCACTGATTCATACTGTAGTTAAATCAGGTAAACAATGCGTTATTTCAGGTCCGTTCCCGTCTCCACGCTCTACGGATAATCATTTCAGTCGTATACGCCAGCTACACATCTGACTTAAAGGTTATTGTTGTTCAATAAGCATACAATATGTGGACAATTTTACAGCTTTTCTACATCGACCAAATGTATTTCTCCGGGATGGATTACATCTGAATAGGTATGGTACAAGCTAGAGGTCGACCGATTAATTGGAATGGCCAATTAATTAGGGCCGATTTCAAGTTTTCATAACAATCGGTATTTTTGGGCACCGATTTGCCAAATATATATATATTTTTTTAATATATATATTTTTTTAAATTTAGTATTACATAATTTTTTTTTTTAACCTTTATTTAACTAGGCAAGTCAGTTAAAGAACACATTCTTATTTTCAATGACGGCCTAGGAACGGTGGGTTAACTGCCTTGTTCAGGGGCAGTTGGTAGAGCATGGTGTTTGCAACGCCAGGGTTGTGGGTTCGATTCCCACAGGGGGCCAGTACGGGGGGTGGGGGGGGAATAAAAAAATGTATGAAATGAATTGAAATGTATGCATTCACTACTGTAAGTCGCTCTGGATAAGAGCGTCTGCTAAATGACTAAAATGTAAATGCAGAACGACAGATTTTTACCTTGTCAGCTTGGGGATGCAACCTTACGTTAACTAGCCCAACGCTCTAACCACCTGCTTTACGTTGCCAAGGTAAGTTGCTAGCTAGCATTAAACTTACCTTATAAAAAAACAATCAATCAATCATAAACACTAGTTAACTACACATGGTTGATGATATTACTAGTTTATCTAGCCTGTCCTGCTTTGCATATAATCGATGTGGTGCGCATTCGCGAAAAAGGACTGTCTTTGCTCCGACGTGTACCTAACCATAAACATCAATGTCTTTCTTAAAATCAATACACAAGTATATATTTTTAAACCTGCATATTTAGTTAATATTGCCTGCTAACATGAATTTATTTTAACTATGGAAAATGTGTCACTTCTCTTGCAAACAGAGTCAGGGTGTATGCAGCAGTTTGGGCCGCCTGGCTCGTTGCGAACTGTGAAGACTATTTCTTCCTAACAAAGACAGCCTACTTCGCCAAACTGGGATGATTTAACAAAAGCGCATTTGCGAAAAAAAAGCACAATCGTTGCACGACTGTACCTAACCATAAACATCAATGCCTTTCTTAAAATCAATACACAGAAGTATATATTTTTAAACCTGCATATTTAGCTAAAAGAAATCCAGGTTAGCAGGCAATATTAACCAGGTGAAATTGTGTCAGTTCTCTTGCGTTCGTTGCACGCAGAATCAGGGTATACAGAATCTGTCTCGTTGCGAACTAATTTGCCAGAATTTTACGGAACTATGAAATAACATTGTAGGTTGTGCGATGTAACAGGAATATTTAGACTTATGGATGCCACCCGTTAGATAAAATACGGAACGGTTCCGTATGTCACTGAAAGAATAATGTTTTCGAGATGATAGTTTCCGGATTTTACCATATTAATGACCTAAGGTTTATTATATTATAGTTAAGTCTATGATTTGATATTTGATAGAGCAGTCTGACTGAGCGGTGGTAGGCAGCAGCAGGCTCGTAATAGTCAAAGGTATATGGTTTAGAGAGAAATAGTCGACGCGTCATAATTCCTGTAATAACTTGCGGCTGATCTTGAAAGGGGTTCCTTCGTTATTTTACCGTTCATGTCTTCCATAGAGAATGTCTTGATCTACTTCAAATAAGGTCTGTGTTTTGTGCTTAAACCGCCTCGGCGTCAACATATTTTCATAAATCCACTCTACAAAAAAAATGTATCTTCGCTTACATTGATCAGAGTTATATCCTATGGATATCTACACAGTTATAACATTGGCATGGTGGTGTAACCCTAAACCAAACACAGACCTTATTTAAGTTAATCTAAAAATATCCTATGGAATAAATGAAGGAACCGCTTTTCAGGTTTTCCTAGAAGGTGTCATGGGAATTTTGACTCGCACTTTGGTAGTCAATTCTTACCATGCCCATTATTAAAATAGGATTTCCTGCATATAGAAATTACAGTTTTTGTTTTCAGCATTCATCACAGGTAACTTAAACTCTATTTTTATTATTCAAACAGTTGAGAGTATTTGTCTCCTAAGCAGACTCTTCAGTATTGTTGTCACTTAAGAGCTGTGTGTGTGTGTGAATGTGTGTATATATACATATAAAAAAAAAAAACCCAGCATAATAATAATCGGCCGATTAATCGGGAGCGGATTTTTTGGGGTCCTCCAATAATCGGTATCGGCGTTGAAAAATCATAATCGGTCGACCTCTAGTACAAGCATTCTCTCCTCAAACCTGGCTCTCACTATAGCCTCATACAGGGCATGTGAGAATTGACAATATATAGCCATGGGGGTTGATATCGGAATTGGTTGATTCCCCATCAGGCTATACTGACTGCTCCCCCCATAGCTTTAAATAGTTCTACAGGTGCTGCTAACATGGATGAAACTTTTGATGGACTTTATGTTATTGTTACACTACTGTCAAGGTACTGTGTTGCCACTTCCTCGCACAGGCAGAGGGGTATTGTTAGAAGTAATCTCATCTCCATCCAACTCAGGCCTGTCAGTAGTTACACAAGGAAGCGTCGCTCATCTAATATTACCTTGAATGCTCCATCTGATATGAGCTCTCGAAATAGTGGCCTAGGAATTATTCATTTGAATGCTAGAAGCTTGATCCAAAAGCTAGATTTCATTGAAATACTGGTCTCGCAATCACATGCTGACATAATGATTATATCTGAATCCTGGCTCTGTGTCTCTGTTCCAGACTCAGATGTTCTGTTAGCTGGGTATAATGTCTATAGAGCAGACAGAGTGGGTAGAGGTGGAGGTATTGCTATATATGTTAAATGCAACCTAGATGTCACTGTGTCCATTTCAACTTCTGTTCCTGAACAGTATGAATGCTTAGTTCTAAATGTGGTCCTTGGTAGAGGTCGACGATTATGATTTTTCAACGCCGATACCAATTATTGGAGGCCCAAAAAAAGCCGCTACCGATTAATCGGCCGTATTATTATTATTATTATTATTATTATTATTATTATTATATTTTTTAAATTTATTATAATTTTGTAATTTTTTATTATTATAATTATTTATTTTAAAAAAAAAATTGTTTGCAATAATGACAATTACAACAATACTGAATGAACACTTTAACTTAATATAATACATCAATAAAATAAATTTAGCCTCAAATAAATAATGAAACATGTTCAATTTGGTTTAAATAATGCAAAAACAAAGTGTTGGAGAAGAAAGTAAAAGTGCAATATGTGCCATGTAAAAAAGCTAACGTTTAAGTGCCTTGCTCAGAACATGGGAACATATGAAAGCTGGTGGTTCCTTTTAACACGAGTCTTCAGTATTCCCAGGTAAGATGTTTTAGGTTGTAGTTATTATAGGACAATTTTTCTCTATACCATTTGTATTTCATATACCTTTGACTATTGGATGTTCTTATAGGCACTTTAGTATTGCCAGTGTAACAGTATAGCTTCCGTCCCTCTCCTCGCTCCTACCTGGGCTCGAACCAGGAACACATCGACAACAGCCGCCCTCGAAGCAGCGTTACCCATGTAGAGCAAGGGAAACAACTACTCCAAGTCTCAGAGCGAGTGACATTTGAAACGCTATTAGCATGCACCTGCTAACTAGCTAGCCATTTCACATCGGTTACACCAGCCTAATCTTGGGAGTTGACAGGCTTGAAGTCATAAACGGTGCAATGCATTGTGAAGAGCTGCTGGCAAAATGCACGAAAGTGCTGTTTGAATGAATGCTATCAAATCATAGACTTAATTATAATATAATAAACACACAGAAATATGAGCCTTAGGTCATTAATATGGTCGAATCCGGAAACTATCATCTCGAAAACAAAGCATTTTTTTCTTTCAGTAAAATACGGAACCGGTCCGCATTCTATCTAACGGGTGGCATCCCTAAGTCTAAATATTCCTGTTACATTACACAACCTTCAATGGTTGTCATAATTACGTAAAATTCTGGCAAATTAGTTTGCAACGAGCCAGGCAATGAACGCAAGAGCAGTGACACAATTTCATGTTAGCAGGCAATATTAACTAAATATGCAGGTTTAAAAATATATACTTGTGTATTGATTTTAAAGAAAGGCATTGATGTTTATGGTTAGGTGCTTTTTTTTGCAAATGCGCTTGTTAAATCATCACCGGTTTGTCGAAGTAGGCTGTGATTCAATGAGAAATTAACAGGCACCGCATCAATTATGTGCAACGCAGGACACGTTAGATAACTACACTTGGTTGATGATATTACTAGTTTAACTAGTGATTGTTAAGATTGATAGTTTTTTTCTAAGATAAGTTTAATGCTAGCTAGCAACTTACCTTGGCTTCTTGCTGCCCTCGCGTAACAGGTAGTCAGCCTGCCATGCAGGCTCCTCGTGGAGTGCAATGTAAGGCAGGTGGTTAGAGCGTTGGACTAGTAACCAGAAGGTTGCAAAAACGAATCCCCGAGTCCCCCCTGAACAAGGCAGTTAACCCCCGTTCCTAGGTCGTCATTGAAAATAAGAATGTGTTCTTAATCTGACTTGCCTAGTTAAATAAAGGTGTTAAAAAAAACAGCAAATCGATGGCCAAAAATACCGATTACCGATTGTTATGAAAACTTGAAACCGGCCCTAATTAATCGGCCATTCCGATTAATCGGTCGACCTCTAGTCCTTGGTCATAATGCACTATTAACGCTAGCGGGAGATTATCGCCCACCCTCAGCTCCGGTATCTGCTCTATCGCCCACCCTCAGCTCCGGTATCTGATCGATCTCCCACCCTCAGCTCTGGTATCTGCACTAAGAAAATTGTTTGAGTTAATGTCTAATTATGTAAACTCTGAATTATTGATTATCGGAGATCTCAATCTGGACTGGCTGATGCCATCATCGTTTAAATTAAAAGATATTTGTAACGAACTAAATCTTACTCAACTAATAACTATACCCCCAAAAATCTACATTAATAGACCTTATCTTAACAAATACACCTCACAAATATATAGCTAGTGGGTTATTTGCTAATGACATCAGTGACCACTGCCCTATTGCATGTATCGGAGATACTAGGCAAAAAAAAACCTGACCCCCGTATAATTCTAAAGAGAAACTATAAACACTTCTCAGAACAAGCTTTTATCCATGACCTTTATTATTGAGCTTTTATCCTTAAACGGCATAATGGACCCAGTTTTAGCATTCTCTTTCTTTTCATACATTTTTACCTTCATGGCTGATAAACACGCCCGTTAAAGCGACTTAAGAGGAAAAAATCAAACTAATCCTTGGTTCTCCTGTGATTTGATGCTATGACAGAGTCTGCTGGTGATCCCACTAAATTCTGGAAAACTGTCAACTCACTTAAACGAGAACTCCTTGACTTCCCTTCCCAATTACATCGGAATCTGGGATCATCAGTGACCGAACTGAAATTTGTGATGTTTTTAATAAGCATTTTATTTCTGGTGGTTTTCTTTTTGAAAGAAAAAATGGCCAACGTGATCCTGACCAGTCTATTGTTTCAGTCCCTCGGTCTTCAGCTGATGTGGAAAACAGTAAGCCGGTTTTTAATTTTCAAAAAGTCACAGAAGATGAGGTCTTATCTGCACTATCTGCTATAGATTCTAAGAAATCATTAGGCGCTGACAATCTGGATCCGTATTTACTCAAGTGTGCGGCACCTATTATTGCTGTTGTAGTGACGCATATTTTTAATTAAACATTTGTCGTAGGAAAGATTCCTAAATCTTGGAAAACGGCTTTTGTTTTACCACTCTTCAAGGGAGGTGATGGTAGTGAATTGGATAATTATCGGCCCATCTCTAAGCTCTCCTGTTTGGCTAAAATTCGAGTCACTGGTGAATAGGCAACTACAATCTTTTTTAACTGTTAACAATATTCTTTCTAGTAATCAATCTGGCTTTAGATCTAAACACAGTACTATTACGGCCACTGTACGTGTTGTAAATTATATTACTAATGCCCTAGATAATAGAAAGTACTGTGCCGCCTTGTTCATAGATTTATCTAAAGCTTTTGACACTGTAGACCATGCAATACTTTTGGGTAAGCTGTCGTCAATAGGACTGGGACTGGATGCCTGTCATTGGTTTCATGACTATCTAAAGGATAGGAGTCAGGCTGTTAGTCGACGGCATCGGAGTTGGTTAAAGGGGTCCCACAAGGTTCTATACTTGGTCCATTACTGTTCACTCTCTACATACATTTACATTTTAGTCATTTAGCAGACTCTCTTATCCAGAGCGACTTACAGTAGTGAATACATACATTTCATTTTCATTTTTTTTTTGTACTGGCCCCCCGTGGGAATCGAACCCACAACCCTGGCGTTGCACACACCATGCTCTACCAACTGAGCCACAGGGAAGGCAATTAAACAATATCGGTGTTGAGATAGTGTCAAATTCATTTATATGCTGATGACACTGTCATGTACTCTATCGCTTCAACGGCTGACCAAGCATTACCACTATTGGAGACAGATTTTAAGATATTACAAGGGCCTTTTATACAGCTGAAACTTGTTTTAAATGCAAAGAAAACACATTTTATGAATTTTTAATAGGTTCAAAAAGTTGGTTGAAAATACACTTGCACTTACGAGCTTAGATGGCTCTCGAATTAATCAGGTCTCTGCATATAAATACTTAGTTTATCATCCAACCATATCCCTGTCTTTTAAAATGCATATTGACGAACTTTGTAAATGGCTAAAAATCAAGCTAGGCTTCCTCTATAGAAACAGGACATGCTTGTCCTCTACAAATAGAATAAAAATTGCGCAAGCTACTTTTATGTCTCTTATAGATTATGGGGATATTATTTACATGCACGCTACGGCATCAACACTTAAATCGCTGAATGCTACTTATCATTGCACACTTAGGTTTATTACGGGTGCTAGCTACAGAACCCACCACTGTGTTTTATATCAAAATGTGGGTTGGACTTCGCTGTCCATGAGACGAGAACAACATGCTCTCGTGTTTGTCTATAAAGCACTTCTGAATAAGCTACCTTGTTATTTATCATCACTCATCAATATTAGAATTATAATTCCTAAAACCAGGTCTCAAGCATGGATTACATTTGAGGCCCATGCGATTTCCACAGAGTTGGGTATGGCTGCCTTTTCCTGTTACGCTCCTTGCCTATGGAATAGCCTGCAGACTAAACTTGAGACTCTTGTCCCCCTTGCTCATTTTAAATATTTATTGGAGCATTTTTATTTTTGTATTGCTTGTAACTGTTTTGGGTAATGCAAGTTCTTGTGCTGTTAGGTTATTCTACTATGTGTAAATGAAATATGTTCCTCTACAGGAGGGTATCTCTCCAGGAACAGGGCTGGAGTGAAAACCTACAGGAGGGTATCTCTCCAGGAACAGGGCTGGAGAGTAGTGCTGAGTGGTTAGTGCTTTTTGAGGTCTGTTCGATTTCGGTTCGTTTAAAAAATAATAATAATAATCAAGTGTTTTTATTTTAAAAAACAACATTAAATGCACTATGCTTTATGTGGGTTGAAATGCTGTAACAACACAGAATAAAACAATTAATACAAGTCCCATGATGGTAGTGACTGTCCATTACTGCTGATAACTTATCAGTTATTCACAATACTTTACTTTAATAAGATATTTAAGTTGTGTATATTACACTTTTTTTTATGACTTTATTATTTCATTCCAAGTCATCATCTCTATAGATCTATTTTAGTAGTTATTATAAGTAAATAAGACCTACTTTTATGACTGCTGACTATCAACTATCAATCACTTAGATTATGTATTTTCACGTAGAGATACCTCGCAATGCAACAGCGGCTCTTTATATTCCCTCACAATAGTGCATTCTTCTCTTTTCTGTAGCAGGCGTAAAATAAACACAGACCGGACAAGAAGATGTGCAATGGATTATGGTCATTGTAGTTAATTACCACATTTTATGCCCTAAACTATGTAGAATATTGGCCTGTGGGAAACTACAACCCCCTATTACATCGCACAGTTCAGACTTGGATCTGATTCATCTCTGGAGAAACTGTGCAATGTGTGCATTGAGCTCACAGAAAAAAAATCGACAGGTCAATTAGTTGTTTAAAAGACATGGCTCAGCACTATTGGAGAGCCTTGATAGATTGTGTGTTTGTTAGGGTGTATTCATTTGTATCTGTCTGTTAGGGTTTGCATTCACTTGGTGTAATATAACCTTTCTGGGGATGTTCCCCTGGTATAAGAAGGCTACTTTATCTAACTCTTCATTTAGCTAACTATAGTGTCTTTCTGTGTAAAATAGATAAACGTTTGTTTTGTTGGCTTTTTTGATTGATTGGGCTGTAGGTTTTTGACTTATCTGGCTGGCCATGCCTCTGCTCCAGGTAGCTAGCCTATCTGGCTGGCCAGGAAATGAGTAACCCTGTAGAGTGGGAATTACTGCCTCTTGTCAGAACCTGAGTAGGGAGAAGACTAAAGAGCGGTTAGAAGATGGTAAAGAGAGAGGAAGGACGAGGAGAGGAAGAGCGAGGGTTCTCTACTCATTCACTCCTCCATGCCTCTAGGCCCTCTCCTTCTCTACAGCTTTTCTTCTAGAGCTCTTCACTTCCACAGAAAGAAGTGTGATCTTTTCATTCATTATTCTACACCGAGTGGAGTGAGAGGGGGGAGAAGGGGAGAGGGAGTGAAGATGAGGGGAGACAGACAGAGTCTGATCCAGGTTTAAGCTCTTGTCACTCTTAATTAGATAGAATCCTCTCAGGCTAACAGAACACTCTCCAGCCTCCTTACTTATGTAAGATACTTTGTCTCATCTAAATGGCGGAGAGGAATGAGGGAAGACACCAGGCGAGGGAGGAGAAGGAGCGGGATTTTGGTGATTCTGGGGGTGTTGTGAGACACACAGACAGATGTTGGTTGGATACCTTTTTAGCAGTAGATGTTACGGGCAGGACCAGGAGGTGCGGCCGGTGGCGATGAAGAGGAACAGAACAGGTCATTCATCCTCCTGCCTGTCGTACGGTTACTGTGTCATTGCCTGTCTACAGTCCTCTCTACGGCAACTGAGTGAGATGGTTTGTTTGACGAGGAGGGCTGACGAGTAACCACAGGTGTTGACTGTCTATGTTGGCAGAGGGAGCACAGCAGACTGCCTTTTGCTGGACCTCAGTTGATGGATTAGATAACTTCGCTCTGCATTGCAACCAGTTGGCACATGGTACGTTGCTGTGAAGTACTTTTTCCCATCATGCTTTTTTTGTCTTTTGAAAAAACGATCACCAAAAAGCTGTTGATTTGTTGATTGTCATGAAACATGTTTGTGCCTTAGTCCTGGTATGCCTGATCTCGGTGACCTCGTATGAGTGTTTGGCTGCCTGGTGGAACCTGGGGGTCAGTAGGACATCTGGCCTAATGGCAGAACTAGCATTAGCATAGGGGAGCGAAGTGCAGCCTTAATCTTAAAGCTATGATATAGCAAAGGCTATGGCGTGATGAGAAGGGCTACCATCTAATCTCTGTGGGTGTAGTTTTAGCATCATGCTGCCTGGACTACACTAAATATGCAAGGGATTACATTTTTGGTTGTTAAATCAAATCAAATTGTCACATGCGCCGAATACAACAGGTGTAGACTTTACAGTGAAATGCTTACTTACCAGCCCTTCACTAACAATGCAGAGTTTTAAAAAAAGTAAGAAAAATTTGCTAAATAAACTAAAGGAAAATAGTAACACAATAAAATCCCAATACTGGGGCTATATACAAGGATAATGGATATGGATATGTCTTGTTTCTCCTAATGTTATTGTCTGTCTGCTGCAGCTTCCCGAGAAACAACCCCAATATGAAGATAAAACCATGGTTCCAGTACTAACTTCAAAACAAGCCAGCCAATTACCAGTGAACGAAGTAACGTGTGTCCTGCAGGTACGTATGGCACAGTGAAAAATGTAGAATTTACTAACGTTGTATTCCATTACCATTAGTGCATAGACATTTGAGTCGTTTAGCAGGCACTCTTATCCAGACGACTTAGTTAATGCATTCATCTTAAGATAGTTAGGTGACACGAGTTAGGCCTAGTCAGCATCACTGAGCTGTCAAACAGCACCAGCATACTGAAGGGTGAGCCCCTCATCTCGTCATCACACGCTAGTCACCTGACAGCGTTGTTGTTGGTAACCCTGCTCCTTCCCTCAGGCTGACCTGCAGTACGGCCTGACCCACAGTGAGGTCACCCGTCGCCGTGCCTACCATGGCTGGAATGAGTTCGACATCAATGAGGAGGAGCCTCTCTGGAGGAAGTACATCTCCCAGGTGAGTGGCGGATAGAACTGCAAATCCCTTGTCTACGTCAAGCTGAAAAAGTACAACTCCCTGGAGAGTGAAGGGAAGCTACCCAAAGCTGAAATTCATACCGTTATTATAGCGTTGTAGTACATGTGTGTGTGAAGCCTAAATAAGCAGAAAGGGGAACACCCTCACACCTGATACATCCTGGCTTTGATACAGGAGTTCTAGCACAGCATCCCACCACTGACAAGACATTTCCAGCGAGTGCTGAAGCCGAAGCTGCAGTAGGGCTCCAGGTTTCAGAAGCAGCTCCCTACATGCTGTAGTGTTTAGTACATGTGAAATATCACAGATCACCTGCTGTCCTCCCTCCGCCCCGCTCTTGGATCGCTCTTGACTTCTTTTGCAAGGACAAAAGCTCCCAGTGTCCTCTGGGGTAGGAGGGAGGGAGAGAAGAGGAGGAAAAAACTGGGCCGCTCTATTCTGCCTGGTTTCTGTCTTCCGTGGCCAGAAGCAAAGTGATGAGCGGTCGGATAAATATAGAGCTGCCGCCCTGAGAGGCCGTTTTTCTCCTTCACACAGAGAGATGGAGAGAATGAGGGATGCTGTACCCCCCTTTCTCTCTCCCCCCTCTTGCTCTCTCCCCCCCTCTCTCGCTCTCTCTCGCTCTCTCTCCCCCCTCTCTCTCCCCCCCTCTCTCGCTCTCTCTCCCCCCACCCTCTCTCTCCCCCCTCTCGCTCTCTCTCTCCCCCCACCCTCTCTCTCCCCCCACCCGCTCGCTCTCCCCCGTCTCTCTCTCCCGTTCCACTCTCACTCCCTCTCTCTGTGTTCCTTCTTTGTTTCAACCCCTTTGATACCCTGCTGAAGAAGAAAGATCAGCCACTTACTCATCACGTGGTTGATGTGAGATGCAGCCTCCTGTTGCCATGGAAACATATCAAAAAATACGTAATTATGCCATGAGCCATTGCTGTACTTCGGCGCTTTGGTTGGTTTAAATTGCAGTGGGGAAATTCTTTTTTTTTAAATATTTTTTTTAAAGTACTGATCATAATTACAGAGGCACTTTGGATCTAGCCAGATAGAACAGCCTCTGATCTGGTTCAATCAGTAACACCATTTTCCATTCTCCATTCCATATTTTATGGTATTTTCTCAACACCATTTGTCCCAGAACGCTTAAGACCCAAACCTAACTCCCCTAGGTGACAGGGTCAGCGTCCATAGAAAGGCAGTACTGCCCAGTACAGGGCAGTACTCAAGATTACATAGAATAATTATCTAGAATATTAATCACAGTATTCATTCACCTCTATTGTATTCATCCCTCCCTATCTTCTGAATTGGGAGGGTGCCATTCCCCCCTCCCCTGACTCCTCTGTTGTCAGATCAGATTCCTCCTCTGTTGTTAGATCAGATTCCTCTTCAGATTCCTCCTCATGGCTTGAGGCCTGACACGCCTGACGAGGCCTGAGTTACTGAACTACCAGATGGTCCAGTCTAGCTAGCTAATTTGTTTGTGTGTGTGAAATCTGTTAGAAGCACTATTGCCCCACACACACACACTCTCTCTGAGTGAAGAGCTACAAGCATTCGGGTCTTTAATCTGTCACTAGTTTGGGCTGTGCCAGTCAGGCAGGTTATCTGTACAGAACAGAGCAGCAATCTGGTGCTCTCCCTGTCTCCTGGAGGCTCCCACCATCAGCTCAGCCCCATCTCTCCCTGTCTCCTGGAGGCTCCCACCATCAGCTCAGCTCCATCTCTCCCTGTCTCCTGGAGGCTCCCACCATCAGCTCAGCTCCATCTCTCCCTGTCTCCTGGAGGCTCCCACCATCAGCTCAGCTCCATCTCTCCCTGTCTCCTGGAGGCTCCCACCATCAGCTCAGCTCCATCTCTCCCTGTCTCCTGGAGGCTCCCACCATCAGCTCAGCTCCATCTCTCCCTGTCTCCTGGAGGCTCCCACCATCAGCTCAGCTCCATCTCTCCCTGTCTCCTGGAGGCTCCCACCATCAGCTCAGCTCCATCTCTCCCTGTCTCCTGGAGGCTCCCACCATCAGCTCAGCTCCATCTCTCCCTGTCTCCTGGAGGCTCCCACCATCAGCTCAGCTCCATCTCTCCCTGTCTCCTGGAGGCTCCCACCATCAGCTCAGCTCCATCTCTCCCTGTCTCCTGGAGGCTCACACCATCAGCTCAGCTCCATCTCTCCCTGTCTCCTGGAGGCTCACACCATCAGCTCAGCTCCATCTCTCCCTGTCTCCTGGAGGCTCCCACCATCAGCTCAGCTCCATCTCTCCCTGTCTCCTGGAGGCTCCCACCATCAGCTCAGCTCCATCTCTCCCTGTCTCCTGGAGGCTCCCACCATCAGCTCAGCTCCATCTCTCCCTGTCTCCTGGAGGCTCCCACCATCAGCTCAGCCCCATCTCTCCCTGTCTCCTGGAGGCTCCCACCATCAGCTCAGCCCCATCTCTCCCTGTCTCCTGGAGGCTCCCACCATCAGCTCAGCCCCTGTCTCCTGGAGGCTCCCACCATCAGCTCAGCCCCTGTCTCCTGGAGGCTCCCACCATCAGCTCAGCCCCATCTCTCCCTGTCTCCTGGAGGCTCCCACCATCAGCTCAGCCCCTGTCTCCTGGAGGCTCCCACCATCAGCTCAGCTCCATCTCTCCCTGTCTCCTGGAGGCTCACACCATCAGCTCAGCTCCATCTCTCCCTGTCTCCTGGAGGCTCACACCATCAGCTCAGATCCGCAAAAAGTCTGTGTGTGTGTGTGTGTGTGTGTGTGTGTGTGTGTGTGTGTGTTTTGTGTGTTTTGTGTGTGTGTGTGTGTGATCTTCTCACCAGTATTTTTAGCAGCAAAGTGAGAAAGCAGCACAAGGCTTTAGTTTGGCATCATCATCATCATTATCTCCCCTTTCGCTGCACCTCATTGCCGCTACAGATTTTCATCTGTTTTTAGCATCCCAGAGGATGAACTGGTGGCGTGAAGAGTCATTTATCACTGTTATCAGACTGTGCTCTAAAAAGCACTGTACCTATTGGTGTTGAATCCATCTCTCTGAGAGGCCGACGGTGGGTACATAGTGGTGTTGAATCCATCTCTCTGAGAGGCCGACGGTGGGTACATAGTGGTGTTGAATCCATCTCTCTGAGAGGCCGACGGTGGGTACATAGTGGTGTTGAATCCATCTCTCTGAGAGGCCGACGGTGGGTACATAGTGGTGTTGAATCCATCTCTCTGAGAGGCCGACGGTGGGTACATATTGGTGTTGAATCCATCTCTCTGAGAGGCCGACGGTGGGTACATAGTGGTGTTGAATCCATCTCTCTGAGAGGCCGACGGTGGGTACATAGTGGTGTTGAATCCATCTCTCTGAGAGGCCGACGGTGGGTACATAGTGGTGTTGAATCCATCTCTCTGAGAGGCCGACGGTGGGTACATAGTGGTGTTGAATCCATCTCTCTGAGAGGCCGACGGTGGGTACATACATAGTCAAAGACTGTGATGTCCTTGTTTTAATTCAAGTGCAAGGCAAAACAGACAAGTAACTACAGAGCAGTTGAATTCCAGATACCTGTAGACTACAGGGAGCCCTACTGACTACGAGGTAATTGTGTGTACAGAAGATGTCCCAGAGTGTGATGTCAGCATTTAGGAAGGTACTGGGCCTTGAATCTTGTTCCTGTCAGGGGGATCTTGTTCCTGTCAGAAGTAACCAGGAAACCAGGGCTCTGGAGGCCTTTAATCAAACTCTGTCACTCCTCTCTGATTTTGAACCCCTATGTAAGTATTGAACACATTCATTACGGTAGACTCGATGCTTTGTCCGCTCGCCATGCTGCCTCAATTATCCTGTCAAAGGGAGCGACAGCAACACAGCACCATTGGCTGGCTAATTAGTGTCTGGCCCAGACATGACAGATTGGGCCTGTACTCCCACTGTGCAGTCAGTGGCCGTGTTTGAGAGCATCAAAACCATGATGTGTAATGGGTCAATTGTGGCCGACTGACTGATCTGCAAATAATATTGAGTAGTTATTTATGATGCAAGGTGATTTGTAGATTAGTCAGTCTCCCCTCGCCTCTAAAGTCAGCCTGAAACCCCAAACAGCAAGCAATGCAGATATGGAAGCAAGGTGGCTAGGAAAAGCTCCCTAAAAAGGCAGGAACCTAGGAAGAAACCAGAGAGGAACCAAGCTGCATTCAGCCATTACTCTCTTTCTCTGTCTCTGTCTGCCAGAGGAACCAGTCTACATTCAGCCATTACTCTCTCTCTCTGTCTGCCAGAGGAACCAGGCTGCATTCAGCCATTACTCTCTTTCTCTCTCTGTCTGCCAGAGGAACCAGGCTGCATTCAGCCATTACTCTCTTTCTCTCTCTGTCTGCCAGAGGAACCAGGCTGCATTCAGCCATTACTCTCTTTCTCTCTCTCTCTCTGTCTGCCAGAGGAACCAGGCTGCATTCAGCCATTACTCTCTGTCTCTCTCTGTCTCTGTCTGCCAGAGGAACCAGGCTACATTCAGCCATTACTCTCTTTCTCTGTCTCTGTCTGCCAGAGGAACCAGGCTACATTCAGCCATTACTCTCTCTCTCTGTCTGCCAGAGGAACCAGGCTGCATTCAGCCATTACTCTCTTTCTCTCTCTGTCTCTGTCTGCCAGAGGAACCAGGCTGCATTCAGCCATTACTCTCTTTCTCTGTCTCTGTCTGCCAGAGGAACCAGGCTGCATTCAGCCATTACTCTCTTTCTCTCTCTGTCTCTGTCTGCCAGAGGAACCAGGCTACATTCAGCCATTACTCTCTCTCTGTCTGCCAGAGGAACCAGGCTACATTCAGCCATTACTCTCTCTCTCTGTCTCTGTCTGCCAGAGGAACCAGGCTGCATTCAGCCATTACTCTCTTTCTCTGTCTCTGTCTGCCAAAGGAACCAGGCTACATTCAGCCATTACTCTCTCTCTGTCTGCCAGAGGAACCAGGCTGCATTCAGCCATTACTCTCTCTCTCTGTCTCTGTCTGCCAGAGGAACCAGGCTACATTCAGCCATTACTCTCTCTCTGTCTGCCAGAGGAACCAGGCTGCATTCAGCCATTACTCTCTTTCTCTGTCTCTGTCTGCCAAAGGAACCAGGCTACATTCAGCTATTACTCTCTCTCTGTCTGCCAGAGGAACCAGGCTACATTCAGCCATTACTCTCTCTCTGTCTGCCAGAGGAACCAGGCTGCATTCAGCCATTACTCTCTCTCTGTCTGCCAGAGGAACCAGGCTACATTCAGCCATTACTCTCTCTCTGTCTGCCAGAGGAACCAGGCTACATTCAGCCATTACTCTCTCTCTGTCTGCCAGAGGAACCAGGCTACATTCAGCCATTACTCTCTCTCTGTCTGCCAGAGGAACCAGGCTACATTCAGCCATTACTCTCTCTCTGTCTGCCAGAGAGGTTTCACATGTAGAGATGTAGTTTCTGACTGTTGGAGGTTTGCCGTATCATTGAAAGTATTACTGTTTCATTGAGATACAGTATACCTTATGTGTGTGAGACAACCTTCCGGCAGCTTCCAGGACCTTGTTTGACAAATGAATGGGCTTCTTACTTTCTCTGTACAGAGACCCTTATTCTATTTCTCTTCTATATAGTCACTCACTCATTCAGTCACACACACTCACACAAGTCACTACCGATCACATCAGATGTGGAACATTGGTATTGATCGTGCAGTGCAACAGCTCAATGATGGCATCCTCTCTCCCTCTCTCCCTCCCCCAGTTTAAGGATCCTCTCATCATGCTGCTACTGGCCTCTGCTGTCATCAGTGTGCTCATGCGCCAGTTTGATGATGCCATCAGCATCACAGTGGTAAGGAACCCCATCACCACACAGGTTATTTATAGTATACCATTTAGTACTGTGAGTAATTCCATGGTGCTCCAGAAATGTCTGACAACGGATTAGACTGGGTACTACAGAGAATGGAGAGTAAAGCGCTAACCTATTTTTTATATATCTCTATCTCTCTCTCTCTCTCTCCATCCCTCTTTTTCTCCTTGACAGGCCATTATAATAGTGGTTACAGTTGCCTTTGTCCAGGTGAGACCTCTTTATTTGCCTTCACTCTGTGAACTGTGTTAGTTGTGACAGGGAGTCAGTCAGTGTGTTTCTCTGCAGATGTCATGGTGTTTTCTCAGAGCACAAAGCCAGATGCCAAATAGATCACAGTGGAACAGAACAGACGTTTGTGTGTGTGTGTGTGTGCGTGTGGGGCTCGTCTCTGTAGAGAGAACATTGGAAATGCATTGCTGTTCCATCATTTATGAGGGGCATGAAAACTGATCAAAGACATTTGTAGAGAGTTGTTTCAGCTATGCTCTCTCTGTTTCTCTGAAGGAATACCGCTCTGAGAAGTCCCTTGAAGAGCTGGGAAAACTTGTGCCTCCAGAATGCCACTGGTGAGCACTGCCTCTCTCCGCTCCAATGCTCTCTGTTATGTTTTTCTCTCCCACCCATCACTAATTGTATCTACATATGGAATGACAGACAAACATGACAGTGGAAGCAGCTTAGGACCGACGTCACTCCCATAGACTTAGTGCACACATCCTGGGATAAAGAAATCACTGGTGCCTCCTGAAAGAAGTGAAAAGGGGACATGGAGAAATGGATGTAATTTCCACTTCAAACAGGATCCAGAGGGCCAGATTTGCACTTCAAACACAAGATCCCCCCCTCCCCTTAAAATATTCTCTCACACACACACACTCACTCACTCTTCCATATCCCCAGGCTGCTACAAGCTGTTGCCCTTGGATGCTGGTGGTGGAGCTAGCATAGTGCATGATAGCTTGCATACTGTAGCATTAGCATGGTCATTGCTGATTACAGTTCAATTCCATCTTCTGTCTCTTTCTCTATCTCCTCTCTCTCTGTCTCTTCTTGCGCTCCCTCTGTCTCGCTCTCTCTGTCTCGCTCTCTGTCTCGTTCTCCCCGTTTGTCTCTCTCTTCTTGTGCGCTCTCTGTCTCACTCTCTGTCTCGCTCTCCCCGTTGTTTCTGTCTCTCCATCTCCCCCTCCCCACTAGTGTGAGGGAAGGACACCTGGAGCGCATGCTGGCTCGGGAGTTGGTCCCTGGAGACACTGTCTGTCTCTCTGTTGGGGAGAGAGTCCCGGCTGATCTCCGACTCTTTGAGGTATATTATACACTCACACCTGTTCAGAAGCTGTAAAAGATACTGTCGTCCTCACTCTTACACATAAACATAGATCTGCAATGGGTGGGACTTCACTAGCTCTACAAAAAAAGCTGGCAGCAAAAGAATTGCTGTAGTGACTGGCAAACCTTTCACCCCTCTCTCTCCCAGGCAACTGACCTATCAGTGGATGAGTCCAGTCTGACGGGAGAGACCACTCCCTGCTCCAAGTCCACGTCCCACCAGCCCACCAACAATGACATCACCTCCCGCAGCAATGTGGCCTTCATGGGAACCCTGGTGCGATGTGGCAAAGCCAAGGTACCTCACATGACCCATCCCAACACTTTACCAATAATTTATGGAGCAGCACTTCTGGCTGGAAATTAAACTTACAGATTGTGATTAATAACGTCTTATATCATTGTGTAACCTTTTTGTTTTTGTCTTATAGGGTATCGTCATAGGAACAGGAGAAAATTCTGAATTTGGAGAAGTTTTTAAGATGATGCAAGCAGAGGAGGCCCCTAAAACACCTTTACAGAAAAGCATGGACCTGCTTGGGAAACAGCTCTCGCTTTATTCCTTTGGAATCATAGGTACTACATCTTTTTTGGTCTTCTCAAATGTGCACATGTTCTCGTGGTCCTGAATGGCTAGGATTTGGGGGTTCGATTCCCAGGGAACACCTATATGTAAAATGTATCCATGCATGACTGTAAGTTGCTTTGGATACTAAGTGTCATGCTAAATGGTATGTACAGTATGTGTATACATACATACATACATACATACATACATACATACATACATACATACATACATACATACATACATACATACATACATACATACATACATACATACATACATATATACAATTACAATTTAGTCATTTAGCAGACGCTCTTATCCAGAGCGACTTACAGTAGTGAATGCATACATTTAATTAAATTTTTTATTTTTTTGTACTGGCCCCCCGTGGGAATCGAACCCACAACCCTGGCGTTGCACACACCATGCTGGCATTGCAAACACCATGCTCTACCAACTGAGCCACAGGGAAGACACATATGTGTGTGTGTGTGTATGTATATTTATGTATGTATGTGTACATACACTGCTCAAAAAAATAAAGGGAACACTTAAACAACACAATGTAACTCCAAGTCAATCACACTTCTGTGAAATCAAACTGTCCACTTAGGAAGCAACACTGATTGACAATACATTTCACATGCTGTTGTGCAAATGGAATAGACAACAGGTGGAAATTATAGGCAATTAGCAAGACACCTCCAATAAAGGAGTGGTTCTGCAGGTGGGGACCACAGACCACTTCTCAGTTCCTATGCTTCCTGGCTGATGTTTTGGTCACTTTTGAATGCTGGCGGTGCTTTCACTCTAGTGGTAGCATGAGACGGAGTCTACAACCCACACAAGTGGCTCAGGTAGTGTAGCTCATCCAGGATGGCACATCAATGCGAGCTGTGGCAAGAAGGTTTGCTGTGTCTGTCAGCGTAGTGTCCAGAGCATGGAGGCACTACCAGGAGACAGGCCAGTACATCAGGAGACGGCGAGGAGGCCGTAGGGCAACAACCCAGCAGCAGGACCGCTACCTCCGCCTTTGTGCAAGGAGGAGCAGGAGAAGCACTGCCAGAGCCCTGCAAAATGACCTCCAGCAGGCCACAAATGTGCATGTGTCTGCTCAAATGGTCAGAAACAGACTCCATGAGGGTGGTATGAGGGCCCGACGTCCACAGGTGGGGGTTGTGCTTACAGCCCAACACCGTGCAGGACGTTTGGCATTTGCCAGAGAACACCAAGATTGGCAAATTCGCCACTGGCGCCCTGTGCTCTTCACAGATGAAAGCAGGTTCACACAGCACATGTGACAGAGTCTGGAGACGCCGTGGAGAACGTTCTGCTGCCTGCAACATCCTCCAGCATGACCGGTTTGGCGGTGGGTCAGTCATGGTGTGGGGTGGCATTTCTTTGGGGGGCCGCACAGCCCTCCATGTGCTCGCCAGAGGTAGCCTGACTGCCATTAGGTACCGAGATGAGATCCTCAGACCCCTTGTGAGACCATATGCTGGTGCGGTTGGCCCTGGGTTCCTCCTAATGCAAGACAATGCTAGACCTCATGTGGCTGGAGTGTGTCAGCAGTTCCTGCAAGAGGAAGGCATTGATGCTATGGACTGGCCCGCCCGTTCCCCAGACCTGAATCCAATTAAGCACATCTGGGACATCATGTCTCGCTCCATCCACCAATGCCACGTTGCACCACAGACTGTCCAGGAGTTGGCGGATGCTTTAGTCCAGGTCTGGGAGGAGATCCCTCAGGAGACCATCCGCCACCTCATCAGGAGCATGCCCAGGCATTGTAGGGAGGTCATACAGGCACGTGGAGGCCACACACACTACTGAGCCTCATTTTGACTTGTTTTAAGGACATTACATCAAAGTTGGATCAGCCTGTAATGTGGTTTTCCACTTTAATTTTGAGTGTGACTCCAAATCCAGACCTCCATGGGTTGATAAATTGGATTTCCATTGATTATTTTTGTGTGATTTTGTTGTCAGCACATTCAACTATGTAAAGAAAAAAGTATTTAATAAGATTATTTCATTCATTCAGATCTAGCATGTGATGTGATGTTATGTATGTATGTATGTGTGTGTGTGTGTGTGTGTGTGTGTGTGTGTGTGTGTGTGTGTGTGACCAAAGGGTATTGAATGTAAAGGGTATATATGTATGTGTGTGTGTATATATATATGTATGTATGTTACCCAAGGGTATTGAATGTTCTTGTCTGCCTCTCCAAGAGGTATTTTCTATAGACATACTGCTCCAAGCCAGTTTATACTGTGTCTATATATACTGCTCCAAGCCAGTTGAAGTCGGAAGTTTACATACACCTATATAGCCAAATACATTTAAACTCAGTTTTTCACAATTCCTGACGTTTAATCCGTGTAAAAATTCCTTGTCTTAGGTCAGTTACGATCACCACTTCATTTTAAGAATGTGAAATGTCAAAATAATAGTAGAGAGCATGATTTTATTTCAGCTTTTATTTCTTTCATCACATTCCCTGTGGGTCAGAAGTTTACATAAACTCAATTAGTATTTGGTAGCATTGCCTTTAAATTGTTTAATTTGGGTCAAACGTTTCGGGTAGCCTTCCACAAGCTTCCCACAATGTTGGGTGAATTTTGGCCCATTCCTCCTAACAGAGCTGCTGTAACTGAGTCAGGTTTGTAGGCTTGCTTGCTCGCACATGCTTTTTCAGTTCTGCCCACAGGTTTTCTATGGGATTGAGGTCAGGGCTTTGTCATGGCCACTCCAATACCTTGACTTTGTTGTCCTTAAGCCATTTTGCCACAACTTTGGAGGTATGCTTGGGGTCATTGTCCATTTTAGAAGACGTATTTGCAACCAAGCTTTAACTTCCTGACTGATGTCTTGAGATGGTGCTTCAATATATCCACATACTTTTCCTTCCTCAATATGCCATCTATTTTGTGAAGTGCACCAGTCCCTCCTGCAGCAAAGCACCCCCACAACATGATGCTGCGACCTCCGTGCTTCACGGTTGGGATGGTGTTCTTCGGCTTGCAAGCCTCCCCCTTTTTCCTCCAAACATAACGATGGTAATTATTGCCAAACAGTTCTATTTTTGTTTCATCAGACCAGCGGACATTTCTCCAAAAAGTACGATCTTTGTCCCCATGTGCAGTTGCAAACTGTAGTCTGGCTTTTTTATGGCGGTTTTGGAGCAGTGGTTTCTTCCTTGCTGAGCGGCCTTTCATGTTATGTCGATATAGGACTCGTTTTACTGTGGATATAGATACTTTTGTACGTATTTCCTCCAGCATCTTCACAAGGTCCTTTGCTGCTGTTCTGGGATTGATTTGCGCTTTTCGGCACCAAAGTACGTTCATCTCTAGGAGACAGAATGCGTCTCCTTCCTGAGCAGTATGACGGCTGCGTGGGCCCATGGTGTTTATACTTGCATACTATTGTTTGTACAGATGAACGTGGTACCTTCAGGCGTTTGGAAATTGCTCCGAAGGACGAACCAGGCTTGTGGAGGTCTACAAACATTTTTCTGAGGTCTTGGCTGATATCTTTTCATTTTCCCATTATGTCAAGCAAAGAGGCACTGAGTTGAAAGGTAGGCCTTGAAATACATCCACAGGTACACCTCCAATTGACTCAAATGATGTCAATTAGTCTATCAGAATCTTCTAAAGTTTTGACATCATTTTCGGGAATGTTCCAAGCTGTGTAAAGGCACAGTCAACTTATTGTATGTAAACTTCTGACCCACTGGAATTGTGGTACAGTGAATTATAATCTGTATGTAAACAATTGTTCGAAAAATTACTTGTCATGCACAAAGTAGATGTCCTAACCGACTTGCCAAAACTGTAGTTTGTTAACAAGAAATTTGTGGAGTGGTTAAAAAATGAGTTTGAATGATTCCAACCTAACTAAGTGTATATAAACTTCCGACTTCAACTGTATATACTGCTCCAAGCCAGTTTATACTGTATATACAGGTATATTGTATACTCAGAGTTCCCCCCCCCAAAGAATGTAAGACGGGCACTGCGCCACCTTCTGGACTGGCAGTGCCACTATATAATCATAAAACAATATTATTAATAACATTTATTTTTTACTTTATTCGTTATCATTTAAGGCATTTTTTTGCTCTAGATTACATAAAATGGCAGTTACAGTTGTTGAAAATCTCAACAACACCACCTTGTTAAAAAATCCTAGGGAGAACCCTGAGACCGTTAATGCTCCCAGCCAGTTAATTTTGTGTGTGTGGTCACTTGGAAATGTCCTTGTTTTGTCCATTTAAAATTGATCAGAAATACAGTCTAGACATTGTTAATGTTGTAAATGACTATTGTAGGTGGAAACGGCTGTTTTTTACATTTCTTTTATGGAGTATCTACAGTGAGGGGGAAAAAGTATTTGATCCCCTGCTGATTTTGTACGTTTGCCCGCTGACAAAGAAATGATCAGTCTATAATTGTAATGGTAGGTTTATTTGAACAGAGAGAGACAGAATAACAACAAAAAAATCTAGAAAAACGCATGTCAAAAATGTTAGAAAATGGTTTGCATTTTAATGAGGGAAATAAGTATTTGACCCCTCTCAATCAGAAAGATTTCTGGCTCCCAGGTGTCTTTAATACAGGTAACGAACTGAGATTACGAGCACACTCTTAAAGGGAGTGCTCCTAATCTCAGCTTGTTACATGTATAAAAGACACCTGTCCACAGAAGCAACCAATCAATCAGATTTCAAACTCTCCACCATGGCCAAGACCAAAGAGCTCTCCAAGGCTGGAATGGGCTACAAGACCATCACCAAGCAGCTTGGTGAGAAGGTGACAACAGTTGGTGCGATTATTCGCAAATGGAAGAAGCACAAAAGAACTGTCAATCTCCCTCGGCCTGGGACTCCATGCAAGATCTCACCTCGTGGAGTTGCAATGATCATGAGAACGATGAGGAATCAGCCCAGAACTACACGGGAGGATCTTGTCAATGATCTCAAGGCAGCTGGGACCATAGTCACCAAGAAAACAATTGATAACACACTACGCCGTGGAGGACTGAAATCCTGCAGCGCCCGCAAGGTTCCCCTGCTCAAGAAAGCACATATACATGCCCGTCTGAAGTTTGCCAATGAACATCTGAATGATTCAAAAGACAACTGGGTGAAAGTGATGTGGTCAGATGAGACCAAAATGGAGCTCTTTGGCATGAACTCAACTCGCCGTGTTTGGAGGAGGAGGAATGCTGCCTATGACCCCAAGAACACCATCCCCACCATCAAACATGGAGGTGGAAACATTATGCTTTGGGGGTGTTTTTCTGCTAAGGGGATAGGACAACTTCACCGCATCAAAGGGACGATGGACGGGGCCATGTACCGTCAAATCTTGGGTAAGAACCTCCTTCCCTCAGCCAGGGCATTGAAAATGGGTCGTGGATGGGTATTCCAGCATGACAATGACCCAAAACACACGGCCAAGGCAACAAATTAGTGGCTCAAGAAGAAGCACATTAAGGTCCTGGAGTGGCCTAGCCAGTCTCCAGACCTTAATCCCATAGAAAATCTCTGGAGGGAGCTGAAGGTTCGAGTTGCCAAACGTCAGCCTCAACCTTAATGACTTGGAGAAGATCTGCAAAGAGGAGTGGGACAAAATCCCTCCTGAGATGTGTGCAAACCTGGTGGCCAACTACAAGAAACATCAAATATACAAATATACAAATAACATCAAATTGCAAACCCTTTTGCAATTAATATAGCACAACTGAAAACTGTTGTGCTGATTTAAAGAAGCAATACAACTGGGCTTTAGACTAGTTGAGTATGTGGAGCATCAGCATTTGTGGGTTCGATTACAGGCTCAAAATTGCCAGAAACAAGGAACTTTCTTCTGAAACTCATCAGTCTTTTATTGTTCATTAAATAGTACCTGCAAAAGACCATCTCAACGTCAACAGTGAAGAAGTGACTCTGGGATGCTGGCCTTCTAGGCAGAGTTCAAAGAAAAAGCCATATCGCAGACTGGCCAATAAAAAGAAAAGATTAAGATGGGCAAAAGAACACAGACACTGGACAGAGGGACAGAGGAATCCCGGAGTCGCCTCTTCACTGTTGACGTTGAGACTGGTGTTTTGCGGGTACTATTTAATTAAGCTGCCAGTTGAGGACTTGTGAGGCATCTGTTTCTCAAACTAGACACTCTAATGTACTTGTCCTCTTGCTCAGTTGTGCACTGGGGCCTCCCACTCTTTATATTCTGGTTAGAGCCCGTTTGCGCTGTTCTGTGAAGGGAGTAGTACACAGCGTTGTAATAGAACTTCAGTTTCTTGGCAATTTCTCGCATGGAATAGCCTTCATTTCTCAGAACAAGAATAGACTGACGAGTTTCAGAAGAAAGGTCTTTGTTTCTGGACATTTTGAGCAAGTAATTGAACCCACAAATGCTGATTCTCCTGATTCTCAACTAATCTAAAGGCCAGTTTTATTGCTTCTTTAATCAGAACAACAGTTTTCAGCTGTGCTAACATAATGGCAAAATGGTTTTCTAATGATCAATTAGCCTTTTACAATGATAAACTTGGGTTAGCTAACACAACGTGCCATTGGAACACAGGAGGGATGGTTGCTCATAATGGGCCTCTGTACGCCTATGTAGATATTCCATAATAAATCTGCCGTTTCCAGCTACAATAGTCAATTACAACATTAACAAGGTCTAGACTGTATTTCTGATCAATTTGATGTTATTTTAATTAACAAATATGTGCTTTTCTTTCAAAAAGGACATTTCTAAGTGACCCCAAACTTTTGAACGGTACTGTATCTATAGTTAATGCTCCCAGCCAGTTAATACTGTCTATATAGTGTTAATGCTGTCTATATAGTGTTAATGCTGTCTATATAGTGTTAATGCTCCCAGCCAGTTAATGCTGTCTATATAGTGTTAATGCTGTCTATATAGTGTTAATGCTCTCTATATAGTGTTAATACTGTCTATATAGTGTTAATACTGTCTATATAGTGTTAATGCTCCCAGCCAGTTAATGCTGTCTATATAGTGTTAATGCTCTCTATATAGTGTTAATGCTCCCAGCCAGTTAATACTGTCTATATAGTGTTAATGCTCCCAGCCAGTTAATACTGTCTATATAGTGTTAATGCTGTCTATATAGTGTTAATGCTCCCAGCCAGTTAATGCTGTCTATATAGTGTTAATGCTCCCAGCCAGTTAATGCTGTCTATATAGTGTTAATGCTCTCTATATAGTGTTAATACTGTCTATATAGTGTTAATGCTCCCAGCCAGTTAATGCTGTCTATATAGTGTTAATGCTCTCTATATAGTGTTAATACTGTCTATATAGTGTTAATGCTCCCAGCCAGTTAATACTGTCTATATAGTGTTAATGCTGTCTATATAGTGTTAATGCTGTCTATATAGTGTTAATGCTCCCAGCCAGTTAATACTGTCTATATAGTGTTAATGCTCCCAGCCAGTTAATGCTGTCTATATAGTGTTAATGCTGTCTATATAGTGTTAATGCTGTCTATATAGTGTTAATGCTCTCTATATAGTGTTAATGCTCCCAGCCAGTTAATGCTGTCTATATAGTGTTAATGCTGTCTATATAGTGTTAATGCTGTCTATATAGTGTTAATGCTGTCTATATAGTGTTAATGCTGTCTATATAGTGTTAATGCTGTCTATGTCTATATAGTGTTAATGCTCTCTATATAGTGTTAATGCTCTCTATATAGTGTTAATGCTCTCTATATAGTGTTAATGCTCTCTATATAGTGTTAATGCTCTCTATATAGTGTTAATGCTGTCTATATAGTGTTAATGCTCTCTATATAGTGTTAATGCTCCTAGCCAGTTAATGCTGTCTATATAGTGTTGATGCTGTCTATATAGTGTTGATGCTGTCTATATAGTGTTGATGCTGTCTATATAGTGTTGATGCTGTCTATATAGTGTTAATGCTGTCTATATAGTGTTAATGCTCTCTATATAGTGTTAATGCTCCCAGCCAGTTAATGCTGTCTATATAATGTTAATGCTGTCTATGTCTATATAGTGTTAATGCTGTCTATATAGTGTTAATGCTGTCTATATAGTGTTAATGCTGTCTATATAGTGTTAATGCTCTCTATATAGTGTTAATGCTCTCTATATAGTGTTAATGCTCTCTATATAGTGTTAATGCTCCTAGCCAGTTAATGCTGTCTATATAGTGTTAATACTGTCTATATAGTGTTAATGCTGTCTATATAGTGTTAATGCTGTCTATATAGTGTTAATGCTGTCTATATAGTGTTAATACTGTCTATATAGTGTTAATGCTGTCTATATAGTGTTAATGCTGTCTATATAGTGTTAATGCTCCTAGCCAGTACATGGCTAACCACCACTAATGAGTGTTGCCATGGGTTTCAGGGGTGATCATGCTGGTTGGTTGGCTCCAGGGGAAACACTTATTAGACATGTTCACCATCGGTGTCAGGTAAGCCCGAATTTGTATATTCCATATATGCAAATATTACAGTGCTTTGTATAAATGATGTGTTGCCGTTGTTTCTGTCATTGTCAACATATCCCAAGATATGGGCATGTTCTCTACCATAGACGTCTAATCCAACAACACAGTATGTTTAGTGTTCCCCAGGGCAGAATGCCATGTGAAGGATCTTTTGATAACACTAATTCATTCAGTGTGACATCTGAGTAGGTTAGCAGATCATAATGGGGGATTTTATGGTTGTCACGTGCCTGGTTACAGGGGTGAACGCAGTAGTGTAAGGGTTAGATTAAACTTCCTGTCATGTCAGTGCATTTTGTTATTTTTTAAGTTTTAAAAACACTGTAATACAATCACACAATTGGGGTCACGTCATTGTGGTGATTTTAGCAAGACAGTGTTTTCTCTTTCACAAGAGATCAGAGATTTTATCATTCCTCATCACTTTGCACCGTCAGTACCTCGGGGTGTACAGCTAACCTTGTTAACCTGTATTTACATTACAGTGAAAGTGTTCTTTTCTCACACCTGGAAGGTGAAGTGAGGTGTTGTGAATAAAGTTGGTAGGAATGCCAATGTACACACTGTGTACTCTCTTCAAGTAAAGACTTAGCGGTTTTCCGCTCTCGTCTCCTCCCTCTTCCTCCCCTCTTACCCAAGCCTGGCGGTGGCAGCCATCCCTGAGGGTCTACCCATCGTGGTGACGGTCACCTTGGCCCTCGGTGTGATGAGGATGGTCAAGAAGAGGGCCATTGTCAAGAAGCTGCCCATCGTGGAGACACTTGGTAGGGTCTGGCGGAGGTGAAGTGAGCCGAGCTCTGCCTTTAACACTCAGTTTGGTGTGTGTGTGTGTCTAGTTTAATTTCACCCCATCACTTCCTCCATCACCCAGGCTGCTGCAACGTCATCTGCTCAGACAAGACGGGGACTCTGACCAAGAACGAGATGACCGTCACTCACCTGTTCACCGCTGATGGACTACATGTTGAGGTAGACTGTGTGTGAGGCTAGTTCCTCCTGCCTAGTTTAGGACTGTTATTTAGTCATCTGGCAAGGTCCTTACCGTAAATGACAATGTGTTCAGTCAATTTATCTTGTGAAATGAGGGTTTACATCCAAAATATTTTGGGGGGATGTTTGTTGATCTTCATTGTTTTGCTGTGTCCTCCATGTTGTCCTCTCTGCCAGGTGACGGGCGTGGGTTACAACGGAGCTGGGGAGGTGTTACTGCACGGGGAGGAGATCCACGGCTTCTCAAACACCTCCGTCAGCAAGATTGTAGAGGTGAGAAACTGGGACAGATATGTGGTCATTGGGGTAAATCTCAATACTCTGAAGGGACGAGTTGGTCTGCACTCATGTAATAACGCCGGAGAGACACAGAACATGTGGTGAACTGTCCCTCTACGACGGCATGGGTAAAGGATCTGGGCTAGCATCTGATGTCATAACCGCCTGTCCTTCTGCTCTCTGATAGGCTGGTTGCATATGCAATGACGCTGTCATCAGGAACAACACCCTGATGGGACGCCCCACTGAGGGGGCCCTCATCGCCCTGGCCATGAAGGTACACACACACGCATTGCATTGCATTGCTAGCCGACGCCGTTAGCACCCTGGCCACAAAACAGTAAGCACACACAAGCGTTATGTGTCTGTGAGAGCCCTTCAGATTAACACACAGGGGTTATATGTGTGTCTGTGAGAGCCCTTCAGATTATTAACACACAGGGGTTATATGTGTGTCTGTGAGAGCCCTTCAGATTATTAACACACAGGGGTTATGAGTGTCTGTGAGAGCCCTTCAGATTATTAACACACAGGGGTTATATGTGTGTCTGTGAGAGCCCTTCAGATTATTAACACACAGTGGTTATATGTGTGTCTGTGAGAGCCCTTCAGATTATTAACACACAGTGGTTATATGTGTGTCTGAGAGCCCTTCAGATTATTAACACACAGGGGTTATATGTGTGTCTGTGAGAGCCCTTCAGATTATTAACACACCGGGGTTATGAGTGTCTGTGAGAGCCCTTCAGATTATTAACACACAGGGGTTATGAGTGTCTGTGAGAGCCCTTCAGATTATTAACACACAGGGGTTATGAGTGTCTGTGAGAGCCCTTCAGATTATTAACACACAGGGGTTATATGTGTGTCTGTGAGAGCCCTTCAGATTATCCACACACAGGGGTTATGGGTGTCTGTGAGAGCCCTTCAGATTAACACACAGGGGTTATATGTGTGTCTGTGAGAGCCCTTCAGATTATTCACACACAGGGGTTATGAGTGTCTGTGAGAGCCCTTCAGATTATTCACACACATGGGTTATATGTGTCTGTGAGAGGGGTTATATACTGTGTTGTCTCTCTTGTCGTGACGTGTGTTTTGTCCTATATTTTTAATCTTAGCCCCCGTCCCCGCAGGATGCCTTTTGCCTTCTGGTAGGCCGTCATTGTAAATAAGAATTTGTTCTTAATTGACTTGCCTAGTTAAATAAAGGTAAAATAAAATGTAAATAAATATGTGTGTCTGTTCAGATTATTACACAGTATCACAGACAAAAACAGACGAGCAGGACCAAGTCTCATGCCCTGTGGGAGCGACTGCCTTGGTAACATTGTGTGACTTGACAACGCTGTCATAATTACAATTGGAGATGGAAACTCGTGTGTGTGTGTGTGGGTGGGTGGGACACTTCCAGACTCGGTTCGATGACTGTGTGTTACCAACGAGAATACACACTCCTACGAGTGTGACTAGAAAACTAACCAGTCCCCAGAGGGAGAAACTATCACACGCTCACTCTCTCTGGCACACACACACACACACACACACACAGATGAACAGAAGCCGGTCACCAAAGTATGTTCCCTGCAGATGGGTCTAGAAGGGCAGCAGCAGGAGTATGTACGTCTGGAGGAAAACCCTTTCAGTTCAGAACAGAAGTGGATGGCTGTCCGCTGTGTCCACCGCACTCAGCAGGTCAGTCAGCCCAGAGCACCAACACCCTTACTCCTTTCCACATTCACTGTCTCTTCTACGTAACATGGACACAGCAAAGAGCCATTCTATCTGTAGTAGTGTTGTCCTATGAGCTTCAGTGTGATGAATGTGTCATGGTGTTTTCTGTCCTTGGTGATGTGTTACCTCAGGACCAGCCAGGTGTGTATTACATGAAGGGGGCTTATGAGCAGGTCATCCGCTTCTGTAGCTACTACCACAGCAAAGGTACAACACTACCTCTCAACCACCAGCAGAGGGAGCTCTACCAGCAGCAGAAGAGTTACATGGGATCCTCAGGCCTCAGAGGTAAAGGGGGTTGGTGTCATTGGCCCGATTCCAATTAAAGCCCTACCTTTTTTCCTTCGGGGATCGCTAAAGTAACAACAATGTAATCTTCTGTCTTGTTTTCCGGTGCAGTTCTGGCTTTTGCGTCAGGTTCGGAGATGGGCAACCTGTCGTTCCTGGGCCTGGTGGGCATCATCGATCCGCCCAGGTCAGGGGTCAAAGAGGCTGTGGGCACGCTCATCAGCTCAGGAGTGGCCATCAAGATGATCACTGGAGACTCCCAGGAGACCGCTGTGTCCATAGGTGAGGCGCGCTTGTTTTCCTCTCTCTTCATCTCTCTCTCCCTCTTGTAACTTGTAACCTCCCTTTAGTAATCTCCCCCCACTTGTAATCTATCTTTAGTAATCTCCCCCCACTTGTAATCTACCTTTAGTAATCTCCCCCCACTTGTAATCTATCTTTAGTAATCTCCCCCCACTTGTAATCTACCTTTAGTAATCTCCCCCCACTTGTAATCTACCTTTAGTAATCTCCCCCCACTTGTAATCTACCTTGTAATCTACCTTTAGTAATCTCCCCCCACTTGTAATCTACCTTTAGTAATCTCCCCCCACTTGTAACTTGTAATCTCCTTCTTGCAACCTCCGATATACATTTTTTGAAAAAAATGTATGATGAAATGGGGATGCAATATCTGACCGTGCGTGTGTGTCCTTGTGTGTCCTCAGCGGGCCGTCTGGGAATCTACACCAAGGGCTCCCAGTCTCTGTCTGGAGAGGAGGTGGACCAGATGGACCTCCAACAGCTGTCTCAGATGGTGCCCAGGGTAGGAACATATCAACGCATGCAGGCTCTAATACACTGTGACTTTCTCTGACTCACAATCCTTATTCTTTAAATAGTATAGAGTGTACCGTCTTCACATAGTAATTGTCCTAAGTGGACAAATAAAGTTGTTGGAATTGAATAGAATACCTTCATTACATTCACATGTACATTGTAAATGTGCATCAAGGAACAGAGAAACCCACGTGCTGCTCTTGCTGATATCACTTATTTGTGTTAAAGCTTACATGTCTCCCTCTTGGCCTTCGTCAGAGCTTTTATTAAATGTGAACATCATCCTTATCAAGCTGTAAAACACTCAAACACAGGGCTGGGTTAACAGGGCTGGGTGAAACAGGGTGATGTCTAACAGGGTGATGTCTAACAGGGCTGGGTTAACAGGGCTGGGTGAAACAGGGTGATGTCTAACAGGGTGATGTCTAACAGGGCTGGGTTAACAGGCTGGGTTAACAGGGTGATGTCTAACAGGGCTGGGTTAACAGGGTGATGTCTAACAGGGCTGGGTGAAACAGGGTGACGTCTAACAGGGCTGGGTGAAACAGGGTGACGTCTAACAGGGCTGGGTTAACAGGGTGATGTCTAACAGGGCTGGGTGAAACAGGGTGATGTCTAACAGGGCTGGGTGAAACAGGGTGATGTCTAACAGGACTGGGTGAAACAGGGTGATGTCTAACAGGGCTGGGTGAAACAGGGTGATGTCTAACAGGGCTGGGTGAAACAGGGTGATGTCTAACAGGGCTGGGTGAAACAGGGTGATGTCTAACAGGGCTGGGTGAAACAGGGTGATGTCTAACAGGGCTGGGTGAAACAGGGTGATGTCTAACAGGGCTGGGTGAAACAGGGTGATGTCTAACAGGGCTGGGTGAAACAGGGTGATGTCTAACAGGGCTGGGTGAAACAGGGTGATGTCTAACAGGGTGATGTCTAACAGGGCTGGGTTAACAGGGTGATGTCTAACAGGGCTGGGTGAAACAGGGTGATGTCTAACAGGGCTGGGTTAACAGGGTGATGTCTCTGCCTCCAGATCGTGGTGTTCTACCGGGCCAGCCCCAGACACAAGCTGAAGATAGTCAAGGTGAGAACCCAGCCAAGTGTCAGCCAGCTGGCATGAGATGATGTGTGAATGCTTGTTCTGCGTAGGCAGAGCCTGGCCTGGCAGCATGTGGCTCCAAAGCCCTGGGAAGTCTCTAGAAACTCCCACTGCAATTTGGGACATTCAGTCACGGGGAAGTGTCTACGGTATATACCTGGTGGTTTTCCAGTCACTAGTGTTACGAGTGCTAGTGAAGAAAATGAAAATCACACAATTATTAGAAAATGCACTCCATAATTTCAGATCCCTTTAATCTAAAGGAATGAGTTCAATCAAGATCAGGGAACTCGATTCATTAACTAAAAACTGTTGTGTTCTTTCAGGAGTTTAATTCATGACTATAATGTGGATTTATTACAAGGTTTGACTGTTCTCTCTCCCTCTCTCATTCCAGTCTCTCCAGAACATTGGTGCTGTGGTGGCGATGACGGGTGATGGTGTGAATGATGCCGTAGCGCTGAAAGCAGCAGACATCGGCGTTGCCATGGGCCAGACTGGCACTGACGTTTGTAAAGAGGCAGCAGACATGATCCTAGTGGACGATGACTTCCAGACCATCTTGTGAGGAAACTTTTAGAAACAGTTTGCAGTAACACTTTATACTCTTACCCAGTTTGCTAATTCTTTTGGGCTTCAAAGCCATCATGATTTCTAGAAATGTGTCTTTGCTAGGATAGAAAAATGAGTTAATATTTCTGTCATTCTGTTTCGTCCTAGGTCTGCCATCGAGGAAGGGAAAGGCATTTACAACAACATTAAAAACTTTGTCCGCTTCCAGCTGAGCACGTGAGTGATGGAGAGCTACCTTTTTGATAAAGAGATTCCTTGAAACAATGCTATATGGGCCACTTTGTTGTAAATATGATTAAATTGGCATTATTGTGTTTCCTAGGAGCATTGCAGCGCTCACCCTCATCTCCCTGGCAACACTGATGAACTTCCCCAACCCTCTGAATGCCATGCAGATCCTGTGGATCAACATCATCATGGACGGACCTCCCGCTCAGAGGTGACACTACACAAAGCATTATGGGAACTGTATTCTTTTGTCATGAAAATGGTCTGCTCTCAGTTTCACAAGATTTTATATAATAATAATTTAAGAATTTGGTGTCATTTAAGAATTTAGTGGGTGCTTATATCTGTTCTGTTTCACACATGTACAAGTGTGTATTATACGCATTTGTGTGAAATGGAAATGCATTTTTTGCATATCCCAACCCTCGGAGAGTGGGGTCATGGCCAGGGTCAGCCATTATCAACGGTAACCCTGGAGCAATTAGGGCACAGCGACAGATTCTTTTTTTCACCTTGTCAGCCTGGGGACTCAAACTAGCGAGGTTTCGCTTACTGGCCCAAATCTCTAACCGCTAGGCTACCTGCCCAAATCTCTAACCGCTAGGCTACCTGCCCAAATCTCTAACCGCTAGGCTACCTGCCCAAATCTCTAACCGCTAGGCTACCTGCTGCTTTCATATTTAAGTCCACCAGATTAAAGTCACAATTACTGATGCTTTGTGTAAAAATAGTTTGTGGTAATTACCGTAGATGGAAATCCATGTAATCCTCTGTCATCCTTAGTCTGGGAGTGGAGCCAGTGGATAAGGATGTGATCCGGAAGCCTCCGAGGAATGTGAGGGACAGCATCCTCACGCGCAGTCTGTTAGTCAAGGTGCTGGTGTCGGCACTCGTCATCGTATGCGGCACCCTGTTCGTCTTCTGGAGAGAGGCAAGTAGTTGTAATCATAGTAGTGTTCTTGATCATTCAGGAAAGCATGATCAAACTTCTATCAAATCAGTATTATGACTGGCCTGTTACAATCAGTATTATGACTGGCCAGTTACAATCAGTATTATGACTGGCCTGTTACAATCAGTATTATGACTGGCCAGTTACAATCAGTATTATGACTGGCCTGTTACAATCAGTATTATGACTGGCCAGTTACAATCAGTATTATGACTGGCCAGTTACAATCAGTATTATGACTGGCCAGTTACAATCAGTATTATGACTGGCCAGTTACAATCAGTATTATGACTGGCCAGTTACAATCAGTATTATGACTGGCCTGTTACAATCAGTATTATGACTGGCCTGTTACAATCAGTATTATGACTGGCCTGTTACAATCAGTATTATGACTGGCCTGTTACAATCAGTATTATGACTGGCCTGTTACAATCAGTATTATGACTGGCCTGTTACAATCAGTATTATGACTGGCCTGTTACAATCAGTATTATGACTGGCCTGTTACAATCAGTATTATGACTGGCCTGTTACAATCAGTATTATGACTGGCCTGTTACAATCAGTATTATGACTGGCCTGTTACAATCAGTATTATGACTGGCCTGTTACAATCAGTATTATGACTGGCCTGTTACATCAGTATTATGACTGGCCTGTTACAATCAGTATTATGACTGGCCTGTTACAATCAGTATTATGACTGGCCTGTTACAATCAGTATTATGACTGGCCTGTTACAATCAGTATTATGACTGGCCTGTTACAATCAGTATTATGACTGGCCTGTTACAATCAGTATTATGACTGGCCTGTTACAATCAGTATTATGACTGGCCAGTTACAATCAGTATTATGACTGGCCAGTTACAATCAGTATTATGACTGGCCAGTTACAATCAGTATTATGACTGGCCAGTTACAATCAGTATTATGACTGGCCAGTTACAATCAGTATTATGACTGGCCAGTTACAATCAGTATTATGACTGGCCAGTTACAATCAGTATTATGACTGGCCAGTTACAATCAGTATGAAGACTGGCCTGTTACAATCAGTATTATGACTGGCCTGTTACAATCAGTATTATGACTGGCCTGTTACAATCAGTATTATGACTGGCCTGTTACAATCAGTATGAAGACTGGCCTGTTACAATCAGTATGAAGACTGGCCTGTTACAATCAGTATGAAGACTGGCCTGTTACAATCAGTATTATGACTGGCCTGTTACAATCAGTATTATGACTGGCCTGTTACAATCAGTATTATGACTGGCCAGTTACAATCAGTATTATGACTGGCCAGTTACAATCAGTATGAAGACTGGCCTGTTACAATCAGTATGAAGACTGGCCTGTTACAATCAGTATGAAGACTGGCCTGTTACAATCAGTATTATGACTGGCCTGTTACAATCAGTATTATGACTGGCCTGTTACAATCAGTATTATGACTGGCCAGTTACAATCAGTATTATGACTGGCCTGTTACAATCAGTATTATGACTGGCCTGTTACAATCAGTATTATGGATATCATAAGGTGAATGCACCAATTTGTAAGTCGCTCTGGATAAGAGCGTCTGCTAAATGACTTAAATGTAAATGACTGGCCTGTTATAATTAGGAGTATGACTGGCCTGTTATAATCAGCAGTAGGATTATGACTGGCCTGTTACAAGCAGCAGTAGGATTATGACTGGCCTGTTACAAGCAGCAGTAGGATTATGACTGGCCTGTTACAAGCAGCAGTAGGAGTATGACTGGCATGTTACAAGCAGCAGTAGGAGTATGACTGGCCTGTTACAAGCAGCAGTAGGATTATGACTGGCCTGTTACAAGCAGCAGCAGGATTATGACTGGCCTGTTACAAGCAGCAGCAGTAGGATTATGACTGGTCTGCTACAAGCAGCAGTAGGAGTATGACTGGCCTGTTACAAGCAGCAGTAGGATTATGACTGGCCTGTTACAAGCAGCAGTAGGAGTATGACTGGCCTGTTACAAGCAGCAGTAGGATTATGACTGGTCTGTTACAAGCAGCAGTAGGAGTATGACTGGCCTGTTACAAGCAGCAGTAGGATTATGACTGGCCTGTTATAATCAGCAGTAGGAGTATGACTGGTCTGCTACAAGCAGCAGTAGGATTATGACTGGCCTGTTACAAGCAGCAGTAGGATTATGACTGGCCTGTTACAAGCAGCAGTAGGAGTATGACTAGCCTGTTACAAGCAGCAGTAGGATTATGACTGGCCTGTTAGAAGCAGCAGCAGGATTATGACTGGCCTGTTACAAGCAGCAGCAGTAGGATTATGACTGGTCTGTTACAAGCAGCAGTAGGATTATGACTGGTCTGTTACAAGCAGCAGTAGGAGTATGACTGGCCTGTTACAAGCAGCAGTAGGATTATGACTGGCCTGTTATAATCAGCAGTAGGAGTATGACTGGTCTGCTACAAGCAGCAGTAGGATTATGACTGGCCTGTTACAAGCAGCAGTAGGATTATGACTGGCCTGTTACAAGCAGCAGCAGGATTATGACTGGCCTGTTACAAGCAGCAGCAGGATTATGACTGGCCTGTTACAAGCAGCAGCAAGATTATGACTGGCCTGTTACAAGCAGCAGCAGTAGGATTATGACTGGTCTGTTACAATCAGACTGTGTATTGTTTTTGTGTTCATAAGATATGTTTTTTTTCTCCGGGACATTGTTGCCTTCTTTGATAATATGGCTGATGTTTGTTTATTGGTCTGCTGTGTACTGTAATGACGCTGTGTACTGTAATGACGCTGTGTACTGTAATGACGCTGTGTACTGTGTACTGTAATGACGCGGTCTGCTGTGTACTGTAATGACGCGGTCTGCTGTGTACTGTAATGACGCGGTCTGCTGTGTACTGTAATGACGCGGTCTACTGTGTACTGTAATGACGCGGTCTACTGTGTACTGTAATGACGCTGTGTACTGTAATGACGCGGTCTACTGTGTACTGTAATGACGCGGTCTACTGTGTACTGTAATGACGCTGTGTACTGTAATGACGCGGTCTGCTGTGTACTGTAATGACGCGGTCTGCTGTGTACTGTAATGACGCGGTCTGCTGTGTACTGTAATGACGCGGTCTGCTGTGTACTGTAATGACGCGGTCTACTGTGTACTGTAATGACGCGGTCTACTGTGTACTGTAATGACGCGGTGTACTGTAATGACGCTGTGTACTGTAATGACGCGGTCTGCTGTGTACTGTAATGACGCGGTCTGCTGTGTACTGTAATGACGCTGTGTACTGTAATGACGCGGTCTGCTGTGTACTGTAATGACGCGGTCTGCTATGTACCGTAATGACGCGGTCTACTGTGTACCGTAATGACGCGGTCTACTGTGTACCGTAATGACGCGGTCTACTGTGTACCGTAATGACGCGGTCTACTGTGTACCGTAATGACGCGGTCTACTGTGTACTGTAATGACGCGGTCTGCTGTGTACTGTAATGGCGCGGTCTGCTGTGTACTGTAATGGCGCGGTCTACTGTGCACTGTAATGGCGCGGTCTACTGTGTACTGTAATGACGCGGTCTGCTGTGTACTGTAATGGCGCGGTCTGCTGTGTACTGTAATGACGCGGTCTGCTGTGTACTGTAATGACGCTGTGTACTGTAATGACGCGGTCTGCTGTGTACTGTAATGATGCTGTGTACTGTAATGACGCGGTCTGCTGTGTACTGTAATGACGCGGTCTACTGTGTACTGTAATGACGCGGTCTACTGTGTACCGTAATGACGCTGTGTACTGTAATGACGCGGTCTGCTGTGTACTGTAATGACGCTGTGTACCGTAATGAAGCGGTCTGCTGTGTACCGTAATGACGCGGTGTGCTGTGTACCGTAATGACGCGGTCTGCTGTGTACTGTAATGACGCGGTCTACTATGTACTGTAATGACGCGGTCTGCTGTGTACTGTAATGACACTGTGTACTGTAATGACGCGGTCTGCTGTGTACTGTAATGACGCTGTGTACTGTAATGACGCGGTCTGCTGTGTACTGTAATGACGCTGTGTACTGTAATGACGCGGTCTGCTGTGTACTGTAATGACGCGGTCTACTGTGTACTGTAATGACGCGGTCTACTGTGTACTGTAATGACGCGGTCTGCTGTGTACTGTAATGATGCGGTCTACTGTGTACTGTAATGACGCGGTCTGCTGTGTACTGTAATGACGCGGTCTACTGTGTACTGTAATGACGCTGTGTACTGTAATGACGCGGTCTACTGTGTACTGTAATGACGCTGTGTACTGTAATGACGCGGTCTACTGTGTACTGTAATGACGCGGTCTACTGTGTACTGTAATGACGCGGTCTGCTGTGTACTGTAATGACGCGGTCTGCTGTGTACTGTAATGACGCTGTGTACTGTAATGACGCTGTGTACCGTAATGACGCGGTCTGCTGTGTACTGTAATGGCGCGGTCTACTGTGTACTGTAATGGCGCGGTCTACTGTGTACTGTAATGACGCTGTGTACTGTAATGACGCGGTCTGCTGTGTACCGTAATGACGCGGTCTGCTGTGTACTGTAATGACGCTGTGTACTGTAATGACGCGGTCTGCTGTGTACTGTAATGACGCGGTCTACTGTGTACTGTAATGACGCGGTCTGCTGTGTACTGTAATGGCGCGGTCTGCTGTGTACTGTAATGGCGCGGTCTGCTGTGTACTGTAATGACGCGGTCTACTGTGTACTGTAATGACGCGGTCTACTGTGTACTGTAATGACGCGGTCTGCTGTGTACTGTAATGACGCGGTCTACTGTGTACTGTAATGACGCGGTCTGCTGTGTACTGTAATGACGCGGTCTGCTGTGTACTGTAATGACGCTGTGTACTGTAATGACGCGGTCTGCTGTGTACTGTAATGACGCTGTGTACTGTAATGACGCGGTCTGCTGTGTACTGTAATGACGCTGTGTACTGTAATGACGCGGTCTGCTGTGTACTGTAATGACGCTGTGTACTGTAATGACGCGGTCTACTGTGTACTGTAATGACGCGGTCTGCTGTGTACCGTAATGACGCGGTCTGCTGTGTACTGTAATGACGCGGTCTGCTGTGTACCGTAATGACGCGGTCTGCTGTGTACTGTAATGACACTGTGTACTGTAATGACGCGGTCTACTGTGTACTGTGTACTAGCCTACTCCACCAGCCAGCAGTACTGTATCATTTTCGTCATTTTAGTCAATAGATTTTCTGCAACGTAAGCTTAACTTTCTGAACATTCGAGACGTGTAGTCCACTTGTCATTCCAATCTCCTTTGCATTAGCGTAGCCTCTTCTGTAGCTTGTCAACTATGTGTCTGCCGATCCCGGTTCTCTCCACTCTGCACAGGCCATACAAACGCTTCACACCGCGTGGCCGCTGCCACTCTAACCTGGTGGTCCCAGCGCGCACGACCCACGTGGAGTTCCAGGTCTCCGGCAGCCTCTGGAACTGCCGGTCTGCGGCCAACAAGGCTGAGTTCATCTCAGCCTATGCTACCCTCCAGTCCCTAGACTTCCTGGCGCTGACGGAAACATGGATCACCACAGATAACACTGCTACTCCTACTGCTCTCTCCTCGTCTGGCCACGTGTTCTCGCATACCCCTAGAGCATCGAGCCAGCGGGGTGGTGGCACTGGAATCCTCATCTCTCCCAAGTGGACATTCTCTCTTTCTCCCCTGACCCATCTGTCTATCTCCTCATTTGAATTCCATGCTGTCACAGTTACCAGCCCTTTCAAGCTTAACATCCTCATCATTTATCGCCCTCCAGGTTCCCTTGGAGAGTTCATCAATGAGCTTGACGCCTTGATAAGTTCCTTCCCTGAGGATGGCTCACCTCTCACAGTTCTGGGTGACTTTAACCTCCCCACGTCTACCTTCGACTCATTCCTCTCTGCCTCCTTCTTTCCACTCCTCTCCTCTTTTGACCTCACCCTCTCACCTTCCCCCCCTACTCACAAGGCAGGCAATACGCTTGACCTCATCTTTACTAGATGCTGTTCTTCCACTAATCTCATTGCAACTCCTCTCCAAGTCTCCGACCACTACCTTGTATCCTTTTCCCTCTCGCTCTCATCAAAAACTTCTCACTCTGCCCCTACTCGGATGGTATTGCGCCGTCCCAACCTTCGCTCTCTCTCTCTCCTGCTACTCTCTCCTCTTCCATCCTATCATCTCTTCCCTCTGCTCAAACCTTCTCCAACCTATCTCCTGATTTTGCCTCCTCAACCCTCCTCTCCTCCCTCTCTGCATCCTTTGATTTTCTCTGTCCCCTATCCTCCAGGCCGGCTCGGTCCTCCCCTCCTGCTCCGTGGCTCGACGACTCACTGCGAGCTCACAGAACAGGGCTCCGGGCAGCCGAGCGGAAATGGAGGAAAACTCGCCTCCCTGCGGACCTCGCATCCTTTCACTCCCTCCTCTCTACATTTTCCTCTTCTGTCTCTGCTGCTAAAGCCACTTTCTACCACTCTAAATTCCAAGCATCTGCCTCTAACCCTAGGAAGCTTTTTGCTACCTTCTCCTCCCTCCTGAATCCTCCTCCCCCTCCCCCCCCCTCCTCCCTCACTGCGGATGACTTCGTCAACCATTTTGAAAAGAAGGTTGACGACATCCGATCCTCGTTTGCTAAGTCAAGCGACACCGCTGGTCCTGCTCACACTGCCCTACCCTGTGCTTTGACCTCTTTATCCCCTCTCTCTCCAGATGAAATCTCGCGTCTTGTGACGGCCGGCCGCCCAACAACCTGCCCACTTGACCCTATCCCCTCCTCTCTTCTCCAGACCATTTCCGGAGACCTTCTCCCCTACCTCACCTCGCTCATCAACTCATCCTTGACCGCTGGCTACGTCCCTTCCGTCTTCAAGAGAGCGAGAGTTGCACCCCTTCTGAAAAAACCTACACTCGATCCCTCCGATGTCAACAACTACAGACCAGTATCCCTTCTTTCTTTTCTCTCCAAAACTCTTGAACGTGCCGTCCTTGGCCAGCTCTCCTGCTATCTCTCTCAGAACGACCTTCTTGATCCTAATCAGTCAGGTTTCAAGACTGGGCATTCAACTGAGACTGCTCTTCTCTGTGTCACGGAGGCTCTCCGCACTGCTAAAGCTAACTCTCTCTCCTCTGCTCTCATCCTTCTAGACCTATCTGCTGCCTTTGATACTGTGAACCATCAGATCCTCCTCTCCACCCTCTCCGAGCTGGGCATCTCCGGCGCGGCCCACGCTTGGATTGCGTCCTACCTGACAGGTCGCTCCTACCAGGTGGCGTGGCGAGAAGCTGTCTCCGCACCACGTGCTCTCACCACTGGTGTCCCCCAGGGCTCTGTTCTAGGCCCTCTCCTATTCTCGCTATACACCAAGTCACTTGGCTCTGTCATATCCTCACACGGTCTCTCCTATCATTGCTATGCAGACGACACACAATTAATCTTCTCCTTTCCCCCTTCTGACAACCAGGTGGCGAATCGCATCTCTGCATGTCTGGCAGACATATCAGTGTGGATGACGGATCACCACCTCAAGCTGAACCTCGGCAAGACGGAGCTGCTCTTCCTCCCGGGGAAGGACTGCCCGTTCCATGATCTCGCCATCACGGTTGACAACTCCCTTGTGTCCTCCTCCCAGAGTGCTAAGAACCTTGGCGTGATCCTGGACAACACCCTGTCGTTCTCCACTAACATCAAGGCGGTGACCCGATCCTGTAGGTTCATGCTCTACAACATTCGCAGAGTACGACCCTGCCTCACACAGGAAGCGGCGCAGGTCCTAATCCAGGCACTTGTCATCTCCCGTCTGGATTACTGCAACTCGCTGTTGGCTGGGCTCCCTGCCTGTGCCATCAAACCCCTACAACTCATCCAGAACGCCGCAGCCCGTCTGGTGTTCAACCTTCCCAAGTTCTCTCACGTCACCCCGCTCCTCCGCTCTCTCCACTGGCTTCCAGTTGAAGCTCGCATCCGCTACAAGACCATGGTGCTTGCCTACGGAGCTGTGAGGGGAACGGCACCTCCGTACCTTCAGGCTCTGATCAGGCCCTACACCCAAACAAGGGCACTGCGTTCATCCACCTCTGGCCTGCTCGCCTCCCTACCTCTGAGGAAGCACAGTTCCCGCTCAGCCCAGTCAAAACTGTTCGCCGCTCTGGCACCCCAATGGTGGAACAAGCTCCCTCACGATGCCAGGACAGCGGAGTCAATCACCACCTTCCGGAGACACCTGAAACCCCACCTCTTTAAGGAATACCTGGGATAGGATAAAGTAATCCTTCTAACCCCCCCCCCTTTAAAAGATTTAGATGCACTATTGTAAAGTGGTTGTTCTACTGGATATTATAGGTGAATGCACCAATTTGTAAGTCGCTCTGGATAAGAGCGTCTGCTAAATGACTTAAATGTAATGTAAATGTCTGTAATGACGCGGTCTGCTGTGTACTGTAATGACGCTGTGTACTGTAATGACGCGGTCTGCTGTGTACTGTAATGACGCAGTCTGCTGTGTACTGTAATGGAGCGGTCTGCTGTGTACTGTAATGACGCGGTCTGCTGTGTACTGTAATGACGCGGTCTGCTGTGTACTGTAATGGCGCGGTCTGCTGTGTACTGTAATGGCGCGGTCTGCTGTGTACCGTAATGACGCGGTCTGCTGTGTACCGTAATGACGCGGTCTGCTGTGTACCGTAATGGCGCGGTCTGCTGTGTACCGTAATGACGCGGTCTGCTGTGTACCGTAATGACGCGGTCTGCTGTGTACTGTAACGACGCGGTCTGATGTGTACTGTAATGGCGCTGTGTACTGTTATAACGCGGTCTGCTGTGTACTGTAATGGCGCTGTGTACTGTAATGACGCTGTGTACTGTAATGGCGCTGTGTACTGTAATGGCGCTGTGTACTGTAATGACGCGGTCTGCTGTGTACTGTAATGGCGCTGTGTACTGTAATGACGCGGTCTGCTGTGTACTGTAATGACGCGGTCTGCTGTGTACTGTAATGACGCGGTCTGCTGTGTACTGTAATGACGCGGTCTGCTGTGTACCGTAATGACGCGGTCTGCTGTGTACCGTAATGACGCGGTCTGCTGTGTACTGTAATGACGCGGTCTGCTGTGTACTGTAATGGCGCGGTCTGCTGTGTACTGTAATGACGCTGTGTACTGTAATGACGCGGTCTGCTGTGTACTGTAATGACGCTGTGTACTGTAATGACGCGGTCTACTGTGTACTGTAATGACGCGGTCTGCTGTGTACCGTAATGACGCGGTCTGCTGTGTACTGTAATGACGCGGTCTGCTGTGTACCGTAATGACGCGGTCTGCTGTGTACTGTAATGACACTGTGTACTGTAATGACGCGGTCTACTGTGTACTGTAATGACGCGGTCTGCTGTGTACTGTAATGACGCTGTGTACTGTAATGACGCGGTCTGCTGTGTACTGTAATGACGCAGTCTGCTGTGTACTGTAATGGCGCGGTCTGCTGTGTACTGTAATGACGCGGTCTGCTGTGTACTGTAATGACGCGGTCTGCTGTGTACTGTAATGGCGCGGTCTGCTGTGTACTGTAATGTCGCGGTCTGCTGTGTACCGTAATGACGCGGTCTGCTGTGTACTGTAATGACGCTGTGTACTGTAATGACGCGGTCTACTGTGTACTGTAATGTCGCGGTCTGCTGTGTACCGTAATGACGCGGTCTGCTGTGTACCGTAATGACGCGGTCTGCTGTGTACTGTAATGGCGCGGTCTGCTGTGTACCGTAATGACGCGGTCTGCTGTGTACCGTAATGACGCGGTCTGCTGTGTACTGTAACGACGCGGTCTGATGTGTACTGTAATGGCGCTGTGTACTGTTATAACGCGGTCTGCTGTGTACTGTAATGGCGCTGTGTACTGTAATGACGCTGTGTACTGTAATGGCGCTGTGTACTGTAATGGCGCTGTGTACTGTAATGACGCGGTCTGCTGTGTACTGTAATGACGCTGTGTACTGTAATGGCGCTGTGTACTGTAATGACGCGGTCTGCTGTGTACTGTAATGGCGCTGTGTACTGTAATGACGCGGTCTGCTGTGTACTGTAATGACGCGGTCTGCTGTGTACTGTAATGACGCGGTCTGCTGTGTACCGTAATGACGCGGTCTGCTGTGTACTGTAATGACGCGGTCTGCTGTGTACCGTAATGACGCGGTCTGCTGTGTACTGTAATGACGCGGTCTGCTGTGTACTGTAATGACGCGGTCTGCTGTGTACTGTAATGACGCGGTCTGCTGTGTACTGTAATGGCGCGGTCTGCTGTGTACTGTAATGGCGCGGTCTGCTGTGTACTGTAATGACGCGGTCTGCTGATTTACTTTTGATGTGGAATGTGTGTTTTCAGATTAATAAATGTGTGAACCCAAAAAATTAAACACACTGATCACATTTAATAGTGAATCCAAGCCAATCCCTACCTATTTCCTGTATCAGTTGACTGATTGATTCCATCAATGTGTTTGTATCTTCTCCTCTCAGCTTCAGGACAATCTGATCACTCCCAGAGACACCACCATGACCTTCACCTGCTTTGTGTTCTTCGACATGTTCAACGCCCTCAGCTCCCGCTCACAGGTGGGTGCACTGCTGTGCCCTGTACAGGAGGAAGGATCTGAGAGATTAGTGGGCAGAAACATGTCACCTAGGATCTGTTGTTGATTCATGATGACGGTCTCTGTTTCTCCATCTCTCTGTCAGACTCGTATGGTCCATGAGATGGGCCTGTGCAGTAACAAGATGTTCTGCTATGCGGTGCTGGGTTCCATCATGGGCCAGCTGGCGGTCATCTACTTCCCTCCACTGCAGAGTGTCTTCCAGACAGAGAGCCTCAGCATCTTTGGTAAGAAAGACATGTTGGCCCACTGAGCTAAAGATTAAACATAAGCCTTCAGGGCCCGTATTCATAAAGCGTCTCAGAATAGGAGTTCTGATCTAGGATCAGTTTAGCCTTTTAGATCAGAATCATTTGGAGGGTGCTTATATTTGTCCTGTTATACACGAGTGTGAAATGGAAACCATTGTACAGTGCCCCTGGGAGCAAATTAGTTAAGTGCCTTGCTCAAGGGCACAGCGACATACTTTTCACGGTATTCAAACCAGCGACCTTTCGGTTACTGGCCCAACGCTCTAACCTCGGCTACCTGCCGCCGTAATGAATGGACGGGGGGGGGGGGGCTAATCCCTACATCAGCTCTCCTGTTCTGAGATGGACCCTGGTCTGTTAGTGATGGAGGTGAGGGTTTATATGTGCTATAGTAACAGTCCGTCTCTTCTTCCCTTCCAGACCTGCTGTTTCTGGTGGGCCTCACGTCCTCTGTCTGCGTGGTCTCTGAGGCCATAAAGTGGGTGGAGAGGTGGAGAGCGGTGAGGGAGAGGAGAACCACAGTGGCTGAAGAAGACTCCTTCCACCATGTATGACGCACATTGCGTTCTGTGTGACAGAGTAGATAGGGGAGAGGAGGGGCGGGGCTGGGTTGTTTGTGGGTGGGGGGGTACATGTAGATGGGATGCAATGGTTATTTGGTCTGAACACAGGGACTGGAGAGAGAACTCAAACAGTTGTCGCTTGCTGGTATTCACTGTTCAGTCATGGATTGGAAGTGGGCGAGGAGGATCTCAACCTTACCGTGCCCCCCTGCCCTCCACCTCTCCCCTGCGAGAAGCATTGGCGTGCTGCTTTCAGACTGTACCATCCTCCAGGAACTCAGGAGGGGATATATTTATGAGACGTTGTAACTGTTGTTCATGTGGCAACTATTCATGTCTATGGTGTCGTGATCTGAGAGGACAATGTCACTGCTCGTAGATCAGCTACTCACGTCATTAAGACCAATTAAGGACAGCATAGTTGTTTGTAGAGCAACTATTCATGTCTTGGGGTTCGTGAACATAAACAGAATTTTGTAATGGTTCTTATTCGTCATCACCTTGCTTCGAGTGCAGGTATCTAACCATAGCTTTGTGGAAGTCTAGAGATGTTACTTTCATGCATTCCAGCTTTTCATGCTCGTAGCAATCTCACCATCAACATGAACCAATTAAGGATTGATAATTGTGAGCATACTTTTGTTTTGTTTTGGTATAGACTTTAGGAAGAGTTGACCACTAAACCTTGTTATTTTGGTGGTTGAATATAATACATTTTCTTCAGAAGATAGATATAAGTTTTGTTTTGTTTTTCTCACATTATGACTGATGTCCTTCATTTGGCGTTTCATTTAATTCCACTCTGGCTATCTATTTAGTTGCCCCTGGAGACACTGTTTTGGACCATCACTCCTCAGTTTATTTTTCCAGTGAGAAGCAGTACTATACAGTTAATTGTATCCCAGTCCCCACTCTCCCAGCCACGGTCTGCCTCCCCTACATCTTTCACTTGTCCTGTATCAAACCTACATTATTTTTTCCATTTTGGGAATTAACTGTTTGCCTTAAATGAAAGGCACAGAGATATTTGGTCAAGTGCTGTCAAAAATGTTATTTTTCCTGTGTTTCATATATATTTTCACACTATGAGGTTGGAATAGTACTGTGAAATTATGATAATGCCCTTTTAGTGTAAGAGCTGTTTTGAAAAAGCCACCTGAAATTTCAGCCTGTTTTAGTGGAATGGAGTTTTGGCCTGCCTGATGACATGCCAATAATAGCTGCTTTTCAGTTTTCCCCTCCCCACTCAGCCACTCACTCCTAGACAGTCATAGCAACATTTTTACTTGAAGAAAATGCTCTTGCTAAGAAGCTATTTTAGTTTGTTTTTGACTGCTTTTTGATTGAAGAAAGTCACTTTAAGGTACTTGTGTTACCCAGAAATGATTTGATATTGAGATAAAAAAAAAAACAGCCGCAATGGGCCTTTTAATATTCTGCCTCTATTTTACACACTGTAAATTAAGTGCAAATATTTATCTCCATGACAACCATTTACTGTACATGCACTGTTCATATACATTTTGCTTGTGTTTTGGGTCAAAAGTGGCCATTTTAAGCACATTTTTCTCTTCATGCTATTTCCAGAAGCCTCTGAGGCCTTGTTTTGGTACAGCTAGACATACCTGGGTTGTATTTCACAATGCAGACTCACTCAATTAACAAGCTTGTTTTGATAATCATTTACATGAAATATAATTGAATTCCCAGGTTTATAAAGACCAGTTCAGTTGATAATGGGTTATTTGAGTCATACCCATTCCTGGTTTATTTCTTTATGAACCAGGAGAGGGAGTTTCAGCATTTTTAGGACGGAGCTAATCCTTTTAATGTTGCTTTCTGAATTAGTTTCTCTGTGCTATGGATATGGCAACAAAAGTCCTCTACCTACAGCAGCACCTAGCGGGTACAGGCTAACATCGCCAGCTCTAGTCATGTTCTTTATTTTCCAAAAGATTATGCTTTGGTCCATTTCACAGGCCAAATCAGCTACAATAATTTTTTATTTATGATTTGTTGTGTGTGTTGCACAGCTGAAGACAGTACTCTGTTGTGATGGTATGAGAATAAATCTGTACATATATATATTTGAAGTGCGTTTTAACTGGGTGGAGGGTTTGTGTCATATGTTTTCAGTGTCACTGACACCGATTCTGGAAAATCTCATTTTTGCTCAGATTGAGCTAAAAATTACAATCTGTTTGTTTTTTTCAGTTTAAGACTTTAGTGTGTGTGTATATCCAATCATTCTCAACAACAGCTGGTTTAAATGTTATTTTTAATGATCAAATCTTTCCAGTGCACCTATAATATAATAGTAACAATACATGGGATTTATAAAGCTATTTTCAAAGACCAAAATACGCTTTACAGTAGCGAGCAAAGAAATAAAAACAAATTAAACTAAGTCAAACTTATCATAAGCCTTTTATATATTATAAACTTTGTTTTTAGCATTAACTATAAAATATGTCAATGACAGCCATAAAATGTACACAAATAAGAGGCAGGTCTGGTGGGCAGCCTCAACCAGTGGCAGACACACCAAGGGTCTCCAAAAACACCTCAAGCTGCACTGACCTTGCAGCCTAAGGAACAGAGCAAGAGAATCAATTATAGAATCAACAGCAGTATGTTTGATTATACTGTATACTATATCATACACATGTATACATACCTGATGCAGAGTGTCTAGCTGCATCTGTTCTGCAGCACTGGGCAGGACGGCTTCAACCATGCTGCTGGTCAGGTACTGGCCTTCCCTGTAATACTCCTCCACGTCATCCACTGGGGGCCTCTGACTGCTGTGGTCTGCTCTCCTCCCACCCAGCAGCAGCCCGTAGAGTACCTGGCGTACTACAGGGCAACATACTTTTTTTTTAAAAACACCTACCAATGTGATGGACCATATGAAAATGAAAACTAATATGCCAGTAATGCTCTAGTGGAGGAATGTATTCTACAAACAGTATCTGGCATGTGATCACTTATGACACACTTTCCTTTTGATCTTATTTAGTAAGGAAACCTCCAGAGATATAGATAAGCCTAGTAGACCAGATAGAATGCTATTTTACAGTAAACAAATTGACAACAGACCTTCAGCACACTTATAAAGGAGAGTCAACAAGCACAGCACTTACACAAATGACTGATTTTGGGGTCTGTTTTGTTGTTCTGTGGCGGAGATCTTCATGGGCTATGCTCGGCCTTGTCTTAGGATGGTAAGTTGGTGGTTGAAGATATCCCTCTAGTGGTGTGGGGGCTGTGCTTTGGGAAAGTGGTTGGGGTTATATCCTGCCTGCTTGGCCCTGTCCGGGGGTATCGTCGGATGGGGCCACAGTGTCTCTCGACCACTCCTGTCTCAGCCTCCAGTATTTATGCTGCAGTAGTTTATGTGTCGGGGGGCTAGGGCCAGTCTGTTATATCTGGAGTATTTCTCCTGTCTTATCCGGTGTCCTGTGTGAATTTAAGTATGCTCTCTCTCCTTTCTCTCTCGGAGGACCTGAACTCTAGGACCATGCCTCAGGACTACCTGGCCTGATGACTCCTTGCTGTCCCCAGTCCACCTGGCCGTGATGCTGCTCCAGTTTCAACTGTTCTGCCTGCGGCTATGGAACTCTGACCTGTTCACCGGATGTGCTACCTGTCCCAGACCTGCTGTTTTCAACTCTCTAGAGACAGCAGGAGCGGTAGAGATACTCTGAATGATCGGCTATGAAAAGCCAACTGACATTTACTCCTGAGGTGCTGACCTGTTGCACCCTCGACAACCACTGTGATTATTAGTATTTGACCCTGCTGATCATCTATGAACATTTGAACATCTTGGCCATGTTCTGTTATAATCTCAACCCGGCACAGCCAGAAGAGGACTGGCCACCCCTCATAGCCTGGTTATTCTATAGGCTTCTTTCTAGGTTCTGGCCCTTCTAGGGAGTTTTTCCTAGCCACTGTGCTTCTACACCTGCATTGCTTGCTGTTTGGGGTTTTAGCCTGGGTTTCGGTACAGCACTTTGTGACATCAGCTGATGTAAGAAGAGCTTTATAAATAAATTTGATTGATTAAACTTCAGTGCGGCTTTTGACATTATCGATCATCTGCTTATTCCCCTCATTAAAATGCAAATCAATTTATAACATTTTTGACATGCGTTTTTCTGGATTTTTTGTTGTTGGTCTGTCTCTCACTGTTCAAATAAACCTACCATTAAAATTATAGACTGATCATTTCTTCGTCAGTGGGCAAACGCATTCGAGTTGCCAAACGTCAGCCTCGAAACCTTAATGACTTGGAGAAAATCTGCAAAGAGGAGTGGGACAAATCCCTCCTGAGATGTGTGCAAACCTGGTGGCCAACTACAAGAAACGTCTGACCTCTGTGATTGCCAACAAAGGTTTTGCCACCAAGTACTAACTCATGTTTTGCAGAGGTGTCAAATACTTATTTCCCTCATTAAAATGCAAATAATTGTAACATTTTTTACATGCATTTTTCTGGATTTTTTAGTTGTTATTCTGTCTCTCACTGTTCAAATAAACCTACCATTAAAATTATAGACTGATCATTTCTTTGTCAGTGGGCAAACGTACAAAATCAGCAGGGGATCAAATAATTTTTTCCCTCACTGTATATAGTAGCACCTAGCACAGGGCTCTCCAACCCTGTTCCAAGAGAGATACCATCCTGTACATTATAGTAGCCCCTAGCACAGGGCTCTCTAACCCTGTTTCTAGAGAGATACCATCCTGTAGGTTATATATAGCAGCACCTAGCACAGGGCTCTCTAACCCTGTTCCTAGAGAGATACCATCCTGTAGGTTATATATAGCAGCACCTAGCACAGGGCTCTCCAACGCTGTTCCTAGAGAGATACCATCCTGTAGGTTATATATAGTTGCACCTAGCACAGGGCTCTCCAACGCTGTTCCTAGAGAGATACCATCCTGTAGGTTATATATAGTAGCACCTAGCAAAGGGCTCTCCAACCCTGTTCCTAGAGAGATACCATGCTGTAGGTTATATATAGCAGCACCTAGCACAGGGCTCTCCAACCCTGTTCCTAGAGAGAAACCATTCTGTAGGTTATATATAGTTGCACCTAGCACAGGGCTCTCCAACCCTGTTCCTAGAGAGATACCATCCTGTAGGTTATATATAGCAGCACCTAGCACAGGGCTCTCCAACACTGTTCTTAGAGAGATACCATCCTGTAGATTATAGTAGCACCTAGCACAGGGCTCTCCAACACTGTTCTTAGAGAGATACCATCCTGTAGGTTATATATAGTTCCACCTAGCACAGGGCTCTCCAACCCTGTTCCTAGAGAGATACCATCCTGTAGGTTATATATAGAAGCACCTAGCACAGGGCTCTCCAACCCTGTTCCTAGAGATATACCATCCTGTAGGTTATATATAGTAGCACCTAGCACAGGGCTCTCCAACCCTGTTCCTAGAGAGATACCATCCTGTAGGTTATATATAGCAGCACCTAGCACAGGGCTCTCCAACCCTGTTCCTAGAGAGATACCATCCTGTAGGTTATATATAGCAGCACCTAGCACAGGGCTCTCCAACCCTGTTCCTAGAGAGATACCATCCTGTAGGTTATATATAGTTGCACCTAGCACAGGGCTCTCCAACGCTGTTCCTAGAGAGATACCATCCTGTAGGTTATATATAGTTGCACCTAGCACAGGGCTCTCCAACCCTGTTCCTAGAGAGATACCATCCTGTAGGTTATATATAGTTGCACCTAGCACAGGGCTCTCCAACCCTGTTCCTAGAGAGATACCATCCTGTAGGTTATATATAGTTCCACCTAGCACAGGGCTCCTAACCCTGTTCCTAGAGAGATACCATCCTGTAGGTTATATATAGTTGCACCTAGCACAGGGCTCTGCAACCCTGTTCCTAGAGAGATACCATCCTGTAGGTTATATATAGCAGCACCTAGCACAGGGCTCTCTAACCCTGTTCCTAGAGAGATACCATCCTGTAGGTTATATATAGCAGCACCTAGCACAGGGCTCTCCAACGCTGTTCCTAGAGAGATACCATCCTGTAGGTTATATATAGTAGCACCTAGCACAGGGCTCTCCAACCCTGTTCCTAGAGAGATACCATGCTGTAGGTTATATATAGCAGCACCTAGCACAGGGCTCTCCAACCCTGTTCCTAGAGAGAAACCATTCTGTAGGTTATATATAGTTGCACCTAGCACAGGGCTCTCCAACCCTGTTCCTAGAGAGATACCATCCTGTAGGTTATATATAGCAGCACCTAGCACAGGGCTCTCCAACCCTGTTCCTAGAGAGAAACCATCCTGTAGGTTATATATAGCAGCACCGAGCACAGGGCTCTGCAACCCTGTTCCTAGAGAGATACCATCCTGTAGGTTATATATAGCAGCACCTAGCACAGGGCTCTCCAACACTGTTCTTAGAGAGATACCATCCTGTAGATTATAGTAGCACCTAGCACAGGGCTCTCCAACACTGTTCTTAGAGAGATACCATCCTGTAGGTTATATATAGTTCCACCTAGCACAGGGCTCTCCAACCCTGTTCCTAGAGAGATACCATCCTGTAGGTTATATATAGCAGCACCTAGCACAGGGCTCTCCAACCCTGTTCCTAGAGATATACCATCCTGTAGGTTATATATAGTAGCACCTAGCACAGGGCTCTCCAACCCTGTTCCTAGAGAGATACCATCCTGTAGGTTATATATAGCAGCACCTAGCACAGGGCTCTCCAACCCTGTTCCTAGAGAGATACCATCCTGTAGGTTATATATAGCAGCACCTAGCACAGGGCTCTCCAACCCTGTTCCTAGAGAGATACCATCCTGTAGGTTATATATAGTTGCACCTAGCACAGGGCTCTCCAACGCTGTTCCTAGAGAGATACCATCCTGTAGGTTATATATAGTTGCACCTAGCACAGGGCTCTCCAACCCTGTTCCTAGAGAGATACCATCCTGTAGGTTATATATAGTTGCACCTAGCACAGGGCTCTCCAACCCTGTTCCTAGAGAGATACCATCCTGTAGGTTATATATAGTTCCACCTAGCACAGGGCTCCTAACCCTGTTCCTAGAGAGATACCATCCTGTAGGTTATATATAGTTGCACCTAGCACAGGGCTCTGCAACCCTGTTCCTAGAGAGATACCATCCTGTAGGTTATATATAGCAGCACCTAGCACAGGGCTCTCTAACCCTGTTCCTAGAGAGATACCATCCTGTAGGTTATATATAGCAGCACCTAGCACAGGGCTCTCCAACGCTGTTCCTAGAGAGATACCATCCTGTAGGTTATATATAGTTGCACCTAGCACAGGGCTCTCCAACGCTGTTCCTAGAGAGATACCATCCTGTAGGTTATATATAGTAGCACCTAGCACAGGGCTCTCCAACCCTGTTCCTAGAGAGATACCATGCTGTAGGTTATATATAGCAGCACCTAGCACAGGGCTCTCCAACCCTGTTCCTAGAGAGAAACCATTCTGTAGGTTATATATAGTTGCACCTAGCACAGGGCTCTCCAACCCTGTTCCTAGAGAGATACCATCCTGTAGGTTATATATAGCAGCACCTAGCACAGGGCTCTCCAACCCTGTTCCTAGAGAGAAACCATCCTGTAGGTTATATATAGCAGCACCGAGCACAGGGCTCTGCAACCCTGTTCCTAGAGAGATACCATCCTGTAGGTTATATATAGCAGCACCTAGCACAGGGCTCTCCAACACTGTTCTTAGAGAGATACCATCCTGTAGATTATAGTAGCACCTAGCACAGGGCTCTCCAACACTGTTCTTAGAGAGATACCATCCTGTAGATTATAGTAGCACCTAGCACAGGGCTCTCCAACACTGTTCTTAGAGAGATACCATCCTGTAGATTATAGTAGCACCTAGCACAGGGCTCTCCAACCCTGTTCCTAGAGAGATACCTACCTGTAGGTTATATATAGTTGCACCTAGCACAGGGCTCTCCAACCCTGTTCCTAGAGAGATACCATCCTGTAGGTTATATATAGTTGCACCTAGCACAGGGCTCTCCAACCCTGTTCCTAGAGAGATACCATCCTGTAGGTTATATATAGTTGCACCTAGCACAGGGCTCTCCAACGCTGTTCCTAGAGAGATACCATCCTGTAGATTATAGTAGCACCTAGCACAGGGCTCTCCAACACTGTTCTTAGAGAGATACCATCCTGTAGGTTATATATAGCAGCACCTAGCACAGGGCTCTCCAACCCTGTTCCTAGAGAGATACCATCCTGTAGGTTATATATAGTTGCACCTAGCACAGGGCTCTCCAACCCTGTTCCTAGAGAGATTCCATCCTGTAGATTATAGTAGCACCTAGCACAGGGCTATCCAACCCTGTTCCTAGAGAGATACCATCCTGTAGGTTATATATAGCAGCACCTAGCACAGGGCTCTCCAACCCTGTTCCTAGAGAGATACCATCCTGTAGGTTATATATAGTAGCACCTAGCACAGGGCTCTCCAACCCTGTTCCTAGAGAGATACCATCCTGTACATTATAGTAGCACCTAGCACAGGGCTCTCCAACCCTGTTCCTAGAGAGATACCATCCTGTAGATTATAGTAGCACCTAGCACAGGGCTCTCCAACCCTGTTCCTAGAGAGATACCATGCTGTAGGTTATATATAGCAGCACCTAGCACAGGGCTCTCCAACCCTGTTCCTAGAGAGAAACCATTCTGTAGGTTATATATAGTTGCACCTAGCACAGGGCTCTCCAACCCTGTTCCTAGAGAGATACCATCCTGTAGGTTATATATAGCAGCACCGAGCACAGGGCTCTGCAACCCTGTTCCTAGAGAGATACCATCCTGTAGGTTATATATAGCAGCACCTAGCACAGGGCTCTCCAACACTGTTCTTAGAGAGATACCATCCTGTAGATTATAGTAGCACCTAGCACAGGGCTCTCCAACACTGTTCTTAGAGAGATACCATCCTGTAGATTATAGTAGCACCTAGCACAGGGCTCTCCAACACTGTTCTTAGAGAGATACCATCCTGTAGATTATAGTAGCACCTAGCACAGGGCTCTCCAACCCTGTTCCTAGAGAGATACCTACCTGTAGGTTATATATAGTTGCACCTAGCACAGGGCTCTCCAACCCTGTTCCTAGAGAGATACCATCCTGTAGGTTATATATAGTTGCACCTAGCACAGGGCTCTCCAACCCTGTTCCTAGAGAGATACCATCCTGTAGGTTATATATAGTTGCACCTAGCACAGGGCTCTCCAACGCTGTTCCTAGAGAGATACCATCCTGTAGATTATAGTAGCACCTAGCACAGGGCTCTCCAACACTGTTCTTAGAGAGATACCATCCTGTAGGTTATATATAGCAGCACCTAGCACAGGGCTCTCCAACCCTGTTCCTAGAGAGATACCATCCTGTAGGTTATATATAGTTGCACCTAGCACAGGGCTCTCCAACCCTGTTCCTAGAGAGATTCCATCCTGTAGATTATAGTAGCACCTAGCACAGGGCTCTCCAACGCTGTTCCTAGAGAGATACCATCCTGTAGGTTATATATAGCAGCACCTAGCACAGGGCTCTCCAACCCTGTTCCTAGAGAGATACCATCCTGTAGGTTATATATAGTTGCACCTAGCACAGGGCTCTCCAACCCTGTTCCTAGAGAGATACCATCCTGTAGATTATAGTAGCACCTAGCACAGGGCTCTCCAACGCTGTTCCTAGAGAGATACCATCCTGTAGGTTATATATAGCAGCACCTAGCACAGGGCTCTCCAACCCTGTTCCTAGAGAGATACCATCCTGTAGGTTATATATAGCAGCACCTAGCACAGGGCTCTCCAACCCTGTTCCTAGAGAGATACCATCCTGTAGGTTATATATAGCAGCACCTAGCACAGGGCTCTCCAACCCTGTTCCTAGAGAGATACCATCCTGTAGGTTATATATAGCAGCACCTAGCACAGGGCTCTCCAACCCTGTTCCTAGAGAGATACCATCCTGTAGGTTATATATAGCAGCACCTAGCACAGGGCTCTCCAACCCTGTTCCTAGAGAGATACCATCCTGTAGGTTATATATAGCAGCACCTAGCACAGGGCTCTCCAACCCTGTTCCTAGAGAGATACCATCCTGTAGGTTATATATAGCAGCACCTAGCACAGGGCTCTCCAACCCTGTTCCTAGAGAGATACCATCCCGTAGGTTATATATAGCAGCACCTAGCACAGGGCTCTCCAACCCTGTTCCTAGAGAGATACCATCCCGTAGGTTATATATAGCAGCACCTAGCACAGGGCTCTCCAACCCTGTTCCTAGAGAGATACCATCCCGTAGGTTATATATAGCTGCACCTAGCACAGGGCTCTCCAAGGCTGTTCCTAGAGAGATACCATCCTGTAGGTTATATATAGTTGCACCTAGCACAGGGCTCTCCAACCCTGTTCCTAGAGAGATACCATCCTGTAGGTTATATATAGTTGCACCTAGCACAGGGCTCTCCAACCCTGTTCCTAGAGAGATACCATCCTGTAGGTTATATATAGTTCCACCTAGCACAGGGCTCTCCAACCCTGTTCCTAGAGAGATACCATCCTGTAGGTTATATATAGTTGCACCTAGCACAGGGCTCTGCAACCCTATTCCTAGAGAGATACCATCCTGTAGGTTATATATAGCAGCACCTAGCACAGGGCTCTCTAACCCTGTTCCTAGAGAGATACCATCCTGTAGGTTATATATAGCAGCACCTAGCACAGGGCTCTCCAACGCTGTTCCTAGAGAGATACCATCCTATAGGTTATATATAGTTGCACCTAGCACAGGGCTCTCCAACGCTGTTCCTAGAGAGATACCATCCTGTAGGTTATATATAGTAGCACCTAGCACAGGGCTCTCCAACCCTGTTCCTAGAGAGATACCATGCTGTAGGTTATATATAGCAGCACCTAGCACAGGGCTCTCCAACCCTGTTCCTAGAGAGATACCATTCTGTAGGTTATATATAGTTGCACCTAGCACAGGGCTCTCCAACCCTGTTCCTAGAGAGATACCATCCTGTAGGTTATATATAGCAGCACCTAGCACAGGGCTCTCCAACCCTGTTCCTAGAGAGAAACCATCCTGTAGGTTATATATAGCAGCACTGAGCACAGGGCTCTGCAACCCTGTTCCTAGAGAGATACCATCCTGTAGGTTATATATAGCAGCACCTAGCACAGGGCTCTCCAACACTGTTCTTAGAGAGATACCATCCTGTAGATTATAGTAGCACCTAGCACAGGGCTCTCCAACACTGTTCTTAGAGAGATACCATCCTGTAGATTATAGTAGCACCTAGCACAGGGCTCTCCAACACTGTTCTTAGAGAGATACCATCCTGTAGATTATAGTAGCACCTAGCACAGGGCTCTCCAACCCTGTTCCTAGAGAGATACATACCTGTAGGTTATATATAGTTGCACCTAGCACAGGGCTCTCCAACCCTGTTCCTAGAGAGATACCATCCTGTAGGTTATATATAGTTGCACCTAGCACAGGGCTCTCCAACCCTGTTCCTAGAGAGATACCATCCTGTAGGTTATATATAGTTGCACCTAGCACAGGGCTCTCCAACGCTGTTCCTAGAGAGATACCATCCTGTAGATTATAGTAGCACCTAGCACAGGGCTCTCCAACACTGTTCTTAGAGAGATACCATCCTGTAGGTTATATATAGCAGCACCTAGCACAGGGCTCTCCAACCCTGTTCCTAGAGAGATACCATCCTGTAGGTTATATATAGTTGCACCTAGCACAGGGCTCTCCAACCCTGTTCCTAGAGAGATTCCATCCTGTAGATTATAGTAGCACCTAGCACAGGGCTATCCAACCCTGTTCCTAGAGAGATACCATCCTGTAGGTTATATATAGCAGCACCTAGCACAGGGCTCTCCAACCCTGTTCCTAGAGAGATACCATCCTGTAGGTTATATATAGTAGCACCTAGCACAGGGCTCTCCAACCCTGTTCCTAGAGAGATACCATCCTGTACATTATAGTAGCACCTAGCACAGGGCTCTCCAACCCTGTTCCTAGAGAGATACCATCCTGTAGATTATAGTAGCACCTAGCACAGGGCTCTCCAACCCTGTTCCTAGAGAGATACCATCCTGTAGGTTATATATAGTTGCACCTAGCACAGGGCTCTCCAACCCTGTTCCTAGAGAGATACCATCCTGTAGATTATAGTAGCACCTAGCACAGGGCTCTCCAACGCTGTTCCTAGAGAGATACCATCCTGTAGGTTATATATAGCAGCACCTAGCACAGGGCTCTCCAACCCTGTTCCTAGAGAGATACCATCCTGTAGGTTATATATAGCAGCACCTAGCACAGGGCTCTCCAACCCTGTTCCTAGAGAGATACCATCCTGTAGGTTATATATAGCTGCACCTAGCACAGGGCTCTCCAAGGCTGTTCCTAGAGAGATACCATCCTGTAGGTTATATATAGTTGCACCTAGCACAGGGCTCTCCAACCCTGTTCCTAGAGAGATACCATCCTGTAGGTTATATATAGTTGCACCTAGCACAGGGCTCTCCAACCCTGTTCCTAGAGAGATACCATCCTGTAGGTTATATATAGTTCCACCTAGCACAGGGCTCTCCAACCCTGTTCCTAGAGAGATACCATCCTGTAGGTTATATATAGTTGCACCTAGCACAGGGCTCTGCAACCCTATTCCTAGAGAGATACCATCCTGTAGGTTATATATAGCAGCACCTAGCACAGGGCTCTCTAACCCTGTTCCTAGAGAGATACCATCCTGTAGGTTATATATAGCAGCACCTAGCACAGGGCTCTCCAACGCTGTTCCTAGAGAGATACCATCCTATAGGTTATATATAGTTGCACCTAGCACAGGGCTCTCCAACGCTGTTCCTAGAGAGATACCATCCTGTAGGTTATATATAGTAGCACCTAGCACAGGGCTCTCCAACCCTGTTCCTAGAGAGATACCATGCTGTAGGTTATATATAGCAGCACCTAGCACAGGGCTCTCCAACCCTGTTCCTAGAGAGAAACCATTCTGTAGGTTATATATAGTTGCACCTAGCACAGGGCTCTCCAACCCTGTTCCTAGAGAGATACCATCCTGTAGGTTATATATAGCAGCACCTAGCACAGGGCTCTCCAACCCTGTTCCTAGAGAGAAACCATCCTGTAGGTTATATATAGCAGCACTGAGCACAGGGCTCTGCAACCCTGTTCCTAGAGAGATACCATCCTGTAGGTTATATATAGCAGCACCTAGCACAGGGCTCTCCAACACTGTTCTTAGAGAGATACCATCCTGTAGATTATAGTAGCACCTAGCACAGGGCTCTCCAACACTGTTCTTAGAGAGATACCATCCTGTAGATTATAGTAGCACCTAGCACAGGGCTCTCCAACACTGTTCTTAGAGAGATACCATCCTGTAGATTATAGTAGCACCTAGCACAGGGCTCTCCAACCCTGTTCCTAGAGAGATACATACCTGTAGGTTATATATAGTTGCACCTAGCACAGGGCTCTCCAACCCTGTTCCTAGAGAGATACCATCCTGTAGGTTATATATAGTTGCACCTAGCACAGGGCTCTCCAACCCTGTTCCTAGAGAGATACCATCCTGTAGGTTATATATAGTTGCACCTAGCACAGGGCTCTCCAACGCTGTTCCTAGAGAGATACCATCCTGTAGATTATAGTAGCACCTAGCACAGGGCTCTCCAACACTGTTCTTAGAGAGATACCATCCTGTAGGTTATATATAGCAGCACCTAGCACAGGGCTCTCCAACCCTGTTCCTAGAGAGATACCATCCTGTAGGTTATATATAGTTGCACCTAGCACAGGGCTCTCCAACCCTGTTCCTAGAGAGATTCCATCCTGTAGATTATAGTAGCACCTAGCACAGGGCTATCCAACCCTGTTCCTAGAGAGATACCATCCTGTAGGTTATATATAGCAGCACCTAGCACAGGGCTCTCCAACCCTGTTCCTAGAGAGATACCATCCTGTAGGTTATATATAGTAGCACCTAGCACAGGGCTCTCCAACCCTGTTCCTAGAGAGATACCATCCTGTACATTATAGTAGCACCTAGCACAGGGCTCTCCAACCCTGTTCCTAGAGAGATACCATCCTGTAGATTATAGTAGCACCTAGCACAGGGCTCTCCAACCCTGTTCCTAGAGAGATACCATCCTGTAGGTTATATATAGTTGCACCTAGCACAGGGCTCTCCAACCCTGTTCCTAGAGAGATACCATCCTGTAGATTATAGTAGCACCTAGCACAGGGCTCTCCAACGCTGTTCCTAGAGAGATACCATCCTGTAGGTTATATATAGCAGCACCTAGCACAGGGCTCTCCAACCCTGTTCCTAGAGAGATACCATCCTGTAGGTTATATATAGCAGCACCTAGCACAGGGCTCTCCAACCCTGTTCCTAGAGAGATACCATCCTGTAGGTTATATATAGCAGCACCTAGCACAGGGCTCTCCAACCCTGTTCCTAGAGAGATACCATCCTGTAGGTTATATATAGCAGCACCTAGCACAGGGCTCTCCAACCCTGTTCCTAGAGAGATACCATCCTGTAGGTTATATATAGCAGCACCTAGCACAGGGCTCTCCAACCCTGTTCCTAGAGAGATACCATCCTGTAGGTTATATATAGTTGCACCTAGCACAGGGCTCTCCAACCCTGTTCCTAGAGAGATACCATCCTGTAGGTTATATATAGCAGCACCTAGCACAGGGCTCTCCAACCCTGTTCCTAGAGAGATTCCATCCTGTAGATTATAGTAGCACCTAGCACAGGGCTCTCCAACGCTGTTCCTAGAGAGATACCATCCTGTAGGTTATATATAGCAGCACCTAGCACAGGGCTCTCCAACCCTGTTCCTAGAGAGATACCATCCTGTAGGTTATATATAGCAGCACCTAGCACAGGGCTCTCCAACCCTGTTCCTAGAGAGATACCATCCTGTAGGTTATATATAGCAGCACCTAGCACAGGGCTCTCCAACCCTGTTCCTAGAGAGATACCATCCTGTAGGTTATATATAGCAGCACCTAGCACAGGGCTCTCCAACCCTGTTCCTAGAGAGATACCATCCTGTAGGTTATATATAGCAGCACCTAGCACAGGGCTCTCCAACCCTGTTCCTAGTGAGATACCATCCTGTAGGTTATATATAGCAGCACCTAGCACAGGGCTCTCCAACCCTGTTCCTAGAGAGATACCATCCTGTAGGTTATATATAGTAGCACCTAGCACAGGGCTCTCCAACCCTGTTCCTAGAGAGATACCATCCTGTAGGTTATATATAGCAGCACCTAGCACAGGGCTCTCCAACCCTGTTCCTAGAGAGATACCATCCTGTAGGTTATATATAGTTGCACCTAGCACAGGGCTCTCCAACCCTGTTCCTAGAGAGATTCCATCCTGTAGATTATAGTAGCACCTAGCACAGGGCTATCCAACCCTGTTCCTAGAGAGATACCATCCTGTAGGTTATATATAGCAGCACCTAGCACAGGGCTCTCCAACCCTGTTCCTAGAGAGATACCATCCTGTAGGTTATATATAGTAGCACCTAGCACAGGGCTCTCCAACCCTGTTCCTAGAGAGATACCATCCTGTAGATTATAGTAGCACCTAGCACAGGGCTCTCCAACCCTGTTCCTAGAGAGATACCATCCTGTAGATTATAGTAGCACCTAGCACAGGGCTCTCCAACCCTGTTCCTAGAGAGATACCATCCTGTAGGTTATATATAGTTGCACCTAGCACAGGGCTCTCCAAACCTGTTCCTAGAGAGATACCATCCTGTAGATTATAGTAGCACCTAGCACAGGGCTCTCCAACGCTGTTCCTAGAGAGATACCATCCTGTAGGTTATATATAGCAGCACCTAGCACAGGGCTCTCCAACCCTGTTCCTAGAGAGATACCATCCTGTAGGTTATATATAGCAGCACCTAGCACAGGGCTCTCCAACCCTGTTCCTAGAGAGATACCATCCTGTAGGTTATATATAGCAGCACCTAGCACAGGGCTCTCCAACCCTGTTCCTAGAGAGATACCATCCTGTAGGTTATATATAGCAGCACCTAGCACAGGGCTCTCCAACCCTGTTCCTAGAGAGATACCATCCTGTAGGTTATATATAGCAGCACCTAGCACAGGGCTCTCCAACCCTGTTCCTAGAGAGATACCATCCTGTAGGTTATATATAGCAGCACCTAGCACAGGGCTCTCCAACCCTGTTCCTAGAGAGATACCATCCTGTAGGTTATATATAGCAGCACCTAGCACAGGGCTCTCCAACCCTGTTCCTAGAGAGATTCCATCCTGTAGATTATAGTAGCACCTAGCACAGGGCTCTCCAACGCTGTTCCTAGAGAGATACCATCCTGTAGGTTATATATAGCAGCACCTAGCACAGGGCTCTCCAACCCTGTTCCTAGAGAGATACCATCCTGTAGGTTATATATAGCAGCACCTAGCACAGGGCTCTCCAACCCTGTTCCTAGAGAGATACCATCCTGTAGGTTATATATAGCAGCACCTAGCACATGGCTCTCCAACCCTGTTCCTAGAGAGAAACCATCCTGTAGGTTATATATAGCAGCACCTAGCACAGGGCTCTCCAACCCTGTTCCTAGAGAGATACCATCCTGTAGGTTATATATAGCAGCACCTAGCACAGGGCTCTCCAACCCTGTTCCTAGAGAGATACCATCCTGTAGGTTATATATAGCAGCACCTAGCACAGGGCTCTCCAACCCTGTTCCTAGAGAGAAACCATCCTGTAGGTTATATATAGCAGCACCGAGCACAGGGCTCTGCAACCCTGTTCCTAGAGAGATACCATCCTGTAGGTTATATATAGCAGCACCTAGCACAGGGCTCTCCAACACTGTTCTTAGAGAGATACCATCCTGTAGATTATAGTAGCACCTAGCACAGGGCTCTCCAACACTGTTCTTAGAGAGATACCATCCTGTAGATTATAGTAGCACCTAGCACAGGGCTCTCCAACACTGTTCTTAGAGAGATACCATCCTGTAGATTATAGTAGCACCTAGCACAGGGCTCTCCAACCCTGTTCCTAGAGAGATACCTACCTGTAGGTTATATATAGTTGCACCTAGCACAGGGCTCTCCAACCCTGTTCCTAGAGAGATACCATCCTGTAGGTTATATATAGTTGCACCTAGCACAGGGCTCTCCAACCCTGTTCCTAGAGAGATACCATCCTGTAGGTTATATATAGTTGCACCTAGCACAGGGCTCTCCAACGCTGTTCCTAGAGAGATACCATCCTGTAGATTATAGTAGCACCTAGCACAGGGCTCTCCAACACTGTTCTTAGAGAGATACCATCCTGTAGGTTATATATAGCAGCACCTAGCACAGGGCTCTCCAACCCTGTTCCTAGAGAGATACCATCCTGTAGGTTATATATAGTTGCACCTAGCACAGGGCTCTCCAACCCTGTTCCTAGAGAGATTCCATCCTGTAGATTATAGTAGCACCTAGCACAGGGCTATCCAACCCTGTTCCTAGAGAGATACCATCCTGTAGGTTATATATAGCAGCACCTAGCACAGGGCTCTCCAACCCTGTTCCTAGAGAGATACCATCCTGTAGGTTATATATAGTAGCACCTAGCACAGGGCTCTCCAACCCTGTTCCTAGAGAGATACCATCCTGTACATTATAGTAGCACCTAGCACAGGGCTCTCCAACCCTGTTCCTAGAGAGATACCATCCTGTAGATTATAGTAGCACCTAGCACAGGGCTCTCCAACCCTGTTCCTAGAGAGATACCATGCTGTAGGTTATATATAGCAGCACCTAGCACAGGGCTCTCCAACCCTGTTCCTAGAGAGAAACCATTCTGTAGGTTATATATAGTTGCACCTAGCACAGGGCTCTCCAACCCTGTTCCTAGAGAGATACCATCCTGTAGGTTATATATAGCAGCACCGAGCACAGGGCTCTGCAACCCTGTTCCTAGAGAGATACCATCCTGTAGGTTATATATAGCAGCACCTAGCACAGGGCTCTCCAACACTGTTCTTAGAGAGATACCATCCTGTAGATTATAGTAGCACCTAGCACAGGGCTCTCCAACACTGTTCTTAGAGAGATACCATCCTGTAGATTATAGTAGCACCTAGCACAGGGCTCTCCAACGCTGTTCCTAGAGAGATACCATCCTGTAGGTTATATATAGCAGCACCTAGCACAGGGCTCTCCAACCCTGTTCCTAGAGAGATACCATCCTGTAGGTTATATATAGTTGCACCTAGCACAGGGCTCTCCAACCCTGTTCCTAGAGAGATACCATCCTGTAGATTATAGTAGCACCTAGCACAGGGCTCTCCAACGCTGTTCCTAGAGAGATACCATCCTGTAGGTTATATATAGCAGCACCTAGCACAGGGCTCTCCAACCCTGTTCCTAGAGAGATACCATCCTGTAGGTTATATATAGCAGCACCTAGCACAGGGCTCTCCAACCCTGTTCCTAGAGAGATACCATCCTGTAGGTTATATATAGCAGCACCTAGCACAGGGCTCTCCAACCCTGTTCCTAGAGAGATACCATCCTGTAGGTTATATATAGCAGCACCTAGCACAGGGCTCTCCAACCCTGTTCCTAGAGAGATACCATCCTGTAGGTTATATATAGCAGCACCTAGCACAGGGCTCTCCAACCCTGTTCCTAGAGAGATACCATCCTGTAGGTTATATATAGCAGCACCTAGCACAGGGCTCTCCAACCCTGTTCCTAGAGAGATACCATCCTGTAGGTTATATATAGCAGCACCTAGCACAGGGCTCTCCAACCCTGTTCCTAGAGAGATACCATCCTGTAGGTTATATATAGTAGCACCTAGCACAGGGCTCTCCAACCCTGTTCCTAGAGAGATACCATCCCGTAGGTTATATATAGCAGCACCTAGCACAGGGCTCTCCAACCCTGTTCCTAGAGAGATACCATCCCGTAGGTTATATATAGCAGCACCTAGCACAGGGCTCTCCAACCCTGTTCCTAGAGAGATACCATCCTGTAGGTTATATATAGCTGCACCTAGCACAGGGCTCTCCAAGGCTGTTCCTAGAGAGATACCATCCTGTAGGTTATATATAGTTGCACCTAGCACAGGGCTCTCCAACCCTGTTCCTAGAGAGATACCATCCTGTAGGTTATATATAGTTGCACCTAGCACAGGGCTCTCCAACCCTGTTCCTAGAGAGATACCATCCTGTAGGTTATATATAGTTCCACCTAGCACAGGGCTCTCCAACCCTGTTCCTAGAGAGATACCATCCTGTAGGTTATATATAGTTGCACCTAGCACAGGGCTCTGCAACCCTATTCCTAGAGAGATACCATCCTGTAGGTTATATATAGCAGCACCTAGCACAGGGCTCTCTAACCCTGTTCCTAGAGAGATACCATCCTGTAGGTTATATATAGCAGCACCTAGCACAGGGCTCTCCAACGCTGTTCCTAGAGAGATACCATCCTATAGGTTATATATAGTTGCACCTAGCACAGGGCTCTCCAACGCTGTTCCTAGAGAGATACCATCCTGTAGGTTATATATAGTAGCACCTAGCACAGGGCTCTCCAACCCTGTTCCTAGAGAGATACCATGCTGTAGGTTATATATAGCAGCACCTAGCACAGGGCTCTCCAACCCTGTTCCTAGAGAGAAACCATTCTGTAGGTTATATATAGTTGCACCTAGCACAGGGCTCTCCAACCCTGTTCCTAGAGAGATACCATCCTGTAGGTTATATATAGCAGCACCTAGCACAGGGCTCTCCAACCCTGTTCCTAGAGAGAAACCATCCTGTAGGTTATATATAGCAGCACTGAGCACAGGGCTCTGCAACCCTGTTCCTAGAGAGATACCATCCTGTAGGTTATATATAGCAGCACCTAGCACAGGGCTCTCCAACACTGTTCTTAGAGAGATACCATCCTGTAGATTATAGTAGCACCTAGCACAGGGCTCTCCAACACTGTTCTTAGAGAGATACCATCCTGTAGATTATAGTAGCACCTAGCACAGGGCTCTCCAACACTGTTCTTAGAGAGATACCATCCTGTAGATTATAGTAGCACCTAGCACAGGGCTCTCCAACCCTGTTCCTAGAGAGATACATACCTGTAGGTTATATATAGTTGCACCTAGCACAGGGCTCTCCAACCCTGTTCCTAGAGAGATACCATCCTGTAGGTTATATATAGTTGCACCTAGCACAGGGCTCTCCAACCCTGTTCCTAGAGAGATACCATCCTGTAGGTTATATATAGTTGCACCTAGCACAGGGCTCTCCAACGCTGTTCCTAGAGAGATACCATCCTGTAGATTATAGTAGCACCTAGCACAGGGCTCTCCAACACTGTTCTTAGAGAGATACCATCCTGTAGGTTATATATAGCAGCACCTAGCACAGGGCTCTCCAACCCTGTTCCTAGAGAGATACCATCCTGTAGGTTATATATAGTTGCACCTAGCACAGGGCTCTCCAACCCTGTTCCTAGAGAGATTCCATCCTGTAGATTATAGTAGCACCTAGCACAGGGCTATCCAACCCTGTTCCTAGAGAGATACCATCCTGTAGGTTATATATAGCAGCACCTAGCACAGGGCTCTCCAACCCTGTTCCTAGAGAGATACCATCCTGTAGGTTATATATAGTAGCACCTAGCACAGGGCTCTCCAACCCTGTTCCTAGAGAGATACCATCCTGTACATTATAGTAGCACCTAGCACAGGGCTCTCCAACCCTGTTCCTAGAGAGATACCATCCTGTAGATTATAGTAGCACCTAGCACAGGGCTCTCCAACCCTGTTCCTAGAGAGATACCATCCTGTAGGTTATATATAGTTGCACCTAGCACAGGGCTCTCCAACCCTGTTCCTAGAGAGATACCATCCTGTAGATTATAGTAGCACCTAGCACAGGGCTCTCCAACGCTGTTCCTAGAGAGATACCATCCTGTAGGTTATATATAGCAGCACCTAGCACAGGGCTCTCCAACCCTGTTCCTAGAGAGATACCATCCTGTAGGTTATATATAGCAGCACCTAGCACAGGGCTCTCCAACCCTGTTCCTAGAGAGATACCATCCTGTAGGTTATATATAGCAGCACCTAGCACAGGGCTCTCCAACCCTGTTCCTAGAGAGATACCATCCTGTAGGTTATATATAGCAGCACCTAGCACAGGGCTCTCCAACCCTGTTCCTAGAGAGATACCATCCTGTAGGTTATATATAGCAGCACCTAGCACAGGGCTCTCCAACCCTGTTCCTAGAGAGATACCATCCTGTAGGTTATATATAGCAGCACCTAGCACAGGGCTCTCCAACCCTGTTCCTAGAGAGATACCATCCTGTAGGTTATATATAGCAGCACCTAGCACAGGGCTCTCCAACCCTGTTCCTAGAGAGATTCCATCCTGTAGATTATAGTAGCACCTAGCACAGGGCTCTCCAACGCTGTTCCTAGAGAGATACCATCCTGTAGGTTATATATAGCAGCACCTAGCACAGGGCTCTCCAACCCTGTTCCTAGAGAGATACCATCCTGTAGGTTATATATAGCAGCACCTAGCACAGGGCTCTCCAACCCTGTTCCTAGAGAGATACCATCCTGTAGGTTATATATAGCAGCACCTAGCACAGGGCTCTCCAACCCTGTTCCTAGAGAGATACCATCCTGTAGGTTATATATAGCAGCACCTATCACAGGGCTCTCCAACCCTGTTCCTAGAGAGATACCATCCTGTAGGTTATATATAGCAGCACCTAGCACAGGGCTCTCCAACCCTGTTCCTAGAGAGATACCATCCTGTAGGTTATATATAGCAGCACCTAGCACAGGGCTCTCCAACCCTGTTCCTAGTGAGATACCATCCTGTAGGTTATATATAGCAGCACCTAGCACAGGGCTCTCCAACCCTGTTCCTAGAGAGATACCATCCTGTAGGTTATATATAGTAGCACCTAGCACAGGGCTCTCCAACCCTGTTCCTAGAGAGATACCATCCTGTAGGTTATATATAGCAGCACCTAGCACAGGGCTCTCCAACCCTGTTCCTAGAGAGATACCATCCTGTAGGTTATATATAGTTGCACCTAGCACAGGGCTCTCCAACCCTGTTCCTAGAGAGATTCCATCCTGTAGATTATAGTAGCACCTAGCACAGGGCTATCCAACCCTGTTCCTAGAGAGATACCATCCTGTAGGTTATATATAGCAGCACCTAGCACAGGGCTCTCCAACCCTGTTCCTAGAGAGATACCATCCTGTAGGTTATATATAGTAGCACCTAGCACAGGGCTCTCCAACCCTGTTCCTAGAGAGATACCATCCTGTACATTATAGTAGCACCTAGCACAGGGCTCTCCAACCCTGTTCCTAGAGAGATACCATCCTGTAGATTATAGTAGCACCTAGCACAGGGCTCTCCAACCCTGTTCCTAGAGAGATACCATCCTGTAGGTTATATATAGTTGCACCTAGCACAGGGCTCTCCAAACCTGTTCCTAGAGAGATACCATCCTGTAGATTATAGTAGCACCTAGCACAGGGCTCTCCAACGCTGTTCCTAGAGAGATACCATCCTGTAGGTTATATATAGCAGCACCTAGCACAGGGCTCTCCAACCCTGTTCCTAGAGAGATACCATCCTGTAGGTTATATATAGCAGCACCTAGCACAGGGCTCTCCAACCCTGTTCCTAGAGAGATACCATCCTGTAGGTTATATATAGCAGCACCTAGCACAGGGCTCTCCAACCCTGTTCCTAGAGAGATACCATCCTGTAGGTTATATATAGCAGCACCTAGCACAGGGCTCTCCAACCCTGTTCCTAGAGAGATACCATCCTGTAGGTTATATATAGCAGCACCTAGCACAGGGCTCTCCAACCCTGTTCCTAGAGAGATACCATCCTGTAGGTTATATATAGCAGCACCTAGCACAGGGCTCTCCAACCCTGTTCCTAGAGAGATACCATCCTGTAGGTTATATATAGCAGCACCTAGCACAGGGCTCTCCAACCCTGTTCCTAGAGAGATTCCATCCTGTAGATTATAGTAGCACCTAGCACAGGGCTCTCCAACGCTGTTCCTAGAGAGATACCATCCTGTAGGTTATATATAGCAGCACCTAGCACAGGGCTCTCCAACCCTGTTCCTAGAGAGATACCATCCTGTAGGTTATATATAGCAGCACCTAGCACAGGGCTCTCCAACCCTGTTCCTAGAGAGATACCATCCTGTAGGTTATATATAGCAGCACCTAGCACAGGGCTCTCCAACCCTGTTCCTAGAGAGATACCATCCTGTAGGTTATATATAGCAGCACCTAGCACAGGGCTCTCCAACCCTGTTCCTAGAGAGAAACCATCCTGTAGGTTATATATAGCAGCACCTAGCACAGGGCTCTCCAACCCTGTTCCTAGAGAGATACCATCCTGTAGGTTATATATAGCAGCACCTAGCACAGGGCTCTCCAACCCTGTTCCTAGTGAGATACCATCCTGTAGGTTATATATAGCAGCACCTAGCACAGGGCTCTCCAACCCTGTTCCTAGAGAGATACCATCCTGTAGGTTATATATAGTAGCACCTAGCACAGGGCTCTCCAACCCTGTTCCTAGAGAGATACCATCCTGTAGGTTATATATAGCAGCACCTAGCACAGGGCTCTCCAACCCTGTTCCTAGAGAGATACCATCCTGTAGGTTATATATAGCAGCACCTAGCACAGGGCTCTCCAACCCTGTTCCTAGAGAGATACCATCCTGTAGGTTATATATAGTTGCACCTAGCACAGGGCTCTCCAACGCTGTTCCTAGAGAGATACCATCCTGTAGGTTATATATAGTTGCACCTAGCACAGGGCTCTCCAACCCTGTTCCTAGAGAGATACCATCCTGTAGGTTATATATAGTTGCACCTAGCACAGGGCTCTCCAACCCTGTTCCTAGAGAGATACCATCCTGTAGGTTATATATAGCAGCACCTAGCACAGGGCTCTCCAACCCTGTTCCTAGAGAGATACCATCCTGTAGGTTATATATAGTTGCACCTAGCACAGGGCTCTCCAACGCTGTTCCTAGAGAGATACCATCCTGTAGGTTATATATAGTTGCACCTAGCACAGGGCTCTCCAACCCTGTTCCTAGAGAGATACCATCCTGTAGGTTATATATAGTTCCACCTAGCACAGGGCTCTCCAACCCTGTTCCTAGAGAGATACCATCCTGTAGGTTATATATAGTTGCACCTAGCACAGGGCTCTCCAATCCTGTTCCTAGAGAGATACCATCCTGTAGGTTATATATAGTAGCACCTAGCACAGGGCTCTCCAACCCTGTTCCTAGAGAGATACCATCCTGTAGGTTATATATAGTTGCACCTAGCACAGGGCTCTCCAATGCTGTTCCTAGAGAGATACCATCCTGTAGATTATAGTAGCACCTAGCACAGGGCTCCCCAACGCTGTTCCTAGAAAGCCACCATCCTGTAAGGTTTTTGCTCCAACCCTAATCTACAGTAGCACACCTGATTTTAATAATTGGATGATTGATAAACTGAATCATGTTAGTTATAACTGGGGTACAAACATCCTCAGCAATAAGCTACTACCGCATTACCCGTCAAGGAAAATCCATGAGTTGGAACGCGCCCCATTTCCCCGTCAATTCGCTGAACATGAAATGAACAGAACCCTCTATAATAAATGAGGAATACAAGATAATATTTTACATTTCTGAAGATTCACTTCAACGTTTCAATTTGTAAACATGATGACATTAGAGAGGTAACTTCTGATCTTTGCATACACAATAAAAGAAAGAGTAATGCCCAACAGTAGGTTTCGTCAGTAAACCATAATATGTTGACGCCAAACTCAAATACACATTTCTCATCTTTTACTGGTGACCAGCAACAATCAAGAGGACATTTCTAACCCACATTATTATCCATAAATACGTGTTTCTCATCAATGGTAAATCATCAGTGTCTGGTTATTCATATTTTATTTAGATCAAGTGATGGAGTACATGGGACAATCATCACAGGGAGTAATGATTAATACAATGTATTTATTAGAATCCCAATTAGCTAATGTCTTGTTTTTTATTGAACCTTTATTTAACTAGGCAAGTCAGTTGAGAACAAATTCTTATTTACAATGACGGCCTACCATGAAACAGTGGGTTAACTGCCTTGTTCAGGGGCAGAACGACACGTTCTACCTTGTCAGCTCGGGGATTCAATCCAGTAATTTTTCTGTAACTGGCCCAACACTCTAACCACTAGGCTACCTGCCGCCCCGTCAATGGCAACCGCTAATCTTACAGGGGTCTGACACATAACGAAATATACATTACAGATAAAATACTTTACAGTTTACATACATTTAAAAACATTAACAGTGTGTCTGTGCGCATTACACATGTCAGTACATACACACAACAAGTAGGTCACATGGTGGAGAGGCATTGTGCCATGAAGTGTTGCTGGTGGAATGTCTGGTGGGGTAAGTGTGTGTGTCAGTGCTGTGTGTAAGTTGACTATGCAAACAATTTGGAATTTCCAAAACATGAATGTTTCTTACAAAAACAAGAAGTGATGAAGTCAGTCTTTTCTCAAGAGTGTGCAAAGCTGTCATCAAGGCAAAGGGTGGCTACTTTGAAGAATCTAAAATATAAATTATATTTTGAGTTGTTTAACACTTTTTTTGGGTTACTACATGATTCCATATGTGCTATTTTATAGTTTTGATGTCTTCACTATTCTACAATGTAGAAAATGTAAAAACTTAATTTTTTAAAACATTGCATGAGTAGGTGTGTCCACACTTTTGACTGGTACTGTACATTTTTTATCATTATTTAAGTGTCATACGTTTTCAGCGTCACTGAAGTAACGCATTTTTGCTCATAGAGGTAAAAATGACTAAGATTTGTTCAGTTTAAGAATTTCATATTAAATATACTGCCAAAGCAAAGATAGACTTGTGTATACCCAATCATTCTCAGGAACAGCTGGTTTAAATTTTATTTTAATTTTGATGATAAACTATTTCCAGAGCAGCAGTAATGTAATAGTAACAATACATGGGATTTACATAGCTATATTCAAAGACCAAAATACACTTTTGTAGTAGAGAGCAAATAAATAAAAACTGATTAAACAGTCAAACTTATAACTTCTATTATAGTTCATGCTAAAAAACAATGTCAATTAAGTCATAAAAGGTACACATAAGAACAATAAAAATATTAAAGAGTTGAGCAGAACGTCTCTATATCTAAACAGTTATATAATGGTCCCTCCCTATTCCCAGCCGATCCGCCCCTGCTTCCGGGAGAATTCTGGATTCCTAGCTCGGTTAAATCTGTCCTTGCTCTTGTGCCGGGTCCGCACCGAGACCAAAGTCCAACTCAGATCGTCCTCTGGCTTGGCCTTGCTCCCACCTCCAACACCATCATCATCATCTTCTTCCAGAGCTAGAATATGTAGATGGGCCGTCAGGTCATCCAGTGGCTGTGTCAAGGATGGAGGTGTGGCCCTCCGCGGCCCAGACACCAATGGGATGACAGCTGCCTCATGACCATCATGGGAGTTGAGTATGGCTCCCAGGATGGCCCTATACAGCTGCCCAGAGCAAAGGTCTCCCATCAGGAGAGAATCCGGGGTTAACCCCCCTCTCAGTTTGGTCACAAGCTGGTGCACCAGAGTGCCCTTGTACAGCCTAGACACCACACGGGAAACAAAACATGGTTGAATTAGCTCTGTTTCTGCTGGGCTAAAATACTATGTGAATGAATACCACTGCTCTAAGTTTAGGGGCAAGGGTTGACTTAGGAAGGGACACCTTACCAGGCACACTGAGGCTCGGCAAGAGGGAGGCACAGCAGTTGGTTCAGGTGAAGGCTTTCTTTCAGGCAGCACTGCCACTGGCTGTAGGCGTGGGCCACACCCAGGTCTAGGCTCCTTCTACCTCTCTGAATCAGCCCTCTCAGCCTCTCCAACACTGGTCCCCCCATAAACCCTGTTACACAAAAAAGGAGGAGTCAATGGCTGCACTTCACACACTTCAATATCTATCAATTCTAAATTGTGTGTTTTCTCGTGCATGCTCTGGGCCATACCTCTTTGGCTCTTCCTCTGTCTGCAGAGCTCTCCGTACACCAATCCTAGTAGCAGGGCCTGCAGGAGAGGCTGGTCTGGAAGGGGATGGGCGTGCCTCAGCCAGTAGCAGGTGACAGCCACAGGAATATGCAGATGAGGCGGGACACTGCTCAAAGTGGACTGGGACACACCAAGGGTCTCCAAAAACACCTCAAGCTGCACTGGCCTTGGAGCCTAAGGAACACAGCAAGAGAATGAGAATCAACAGCAGTATGTTTGATTATACTGTATACTATATCATACACATATACATACCTGATGCAGAGTGTCTAGCTGCATCTGTTCTGCAGCACTGGGCAGGACGGCTTCAACCATGCTGCTGGTCAGGTACTGGCCTTCCCTGTAATACTCCTCCACGTCATCCACTGGGGGTCTCTGACTGCTGTGGTCTGCTCTCCTCCCACCCAGCAGCAGCCCGTAGAGTACCTGTCGTACTGGCCGAGAGGTGTTGTTCCCACAGGGCAAGCCGGGATCTTCCACCTGGACTCGCTGCATCACCCTCCTCAGCAGCAGCACGTCGACCATGCAGGAGGGAAGTCTACCTTTCATCAACGGCAGCAGGGTCCAGTCTGGAAGGACCCTCAGAGGCTCTGGGAGACGGCCGGGGCCTGGTCCCACTCCATCGTTGAAGAACCGCTCCAGGCAACTAGGGGGAAGATGGTACTCTTCTATGCCCAGGGAGAGGCCCTGGTGGGCAGCATCCATTTTCTGTCTGTTGTTACCATGAAGGATAAGCCTGAGCACAGAGTCCAAGGCCTCCTCCTGCCCCTGGAAGCGAGCCAGCCAATTCAGCAAGCCGTCGAAGCGGGCAAACCTTCCTTCCATTGACGAGTATTCTTCCCACCTGAGGGAAACACCCATGTTATGTAACTTGACGTAGTCGTTTCCTAACATGGCGGCGAAGACTGGGAGAACCTGTCTGTTGATGTTGAAGTGTCTGCAGAAGCTTGTTGTGGTGTACTGCTTGCAGGGAATGTATCTTATAGAGCTCCCACGTTGCATAGACACTTTCTTCCAGTGAAAATGGGATGTCGGCAGAAATCCTGCCTGGATGTCAAAGATATAAAAGTCACTGTCATTGGACAGCACTGGACAGTTCCAACTTCGAGCCAGGGAGGCTATATCTTGGTCTGCCTCACAAATGCACTGTGCGAACGGCACCTTCAGGCTGGAGAGGACCTGTTTGAAGACATCTTTGATGAGGGTTGGTAGTACACCACCGCTCCCCTGAAGCCCCATGGACAAGCTGTTGGCTGTGTTGATCCTTGATTGAGCTCGGGTTTTTTTTGTTTCAAACTTTTTGTCGGTGTAGTCGGAGCCCCCATCTACAATCACAAAGGGGTCAATGTCGCAGTCTCTCAGAGCCTTAAAGAACTTGCAGACCTGGTCCTCAAAAGCATCATAATCCCCTCCATGACTCTGATCCAAACCTGAGTCAAAATAAAGCAAGTTGAACAGATTACTACCATCTATGATCAACTTGCTGTTTCTGAAGTGAACATCTTTTAAAATGTTTCCATTCTCCTCCATAAAGCTGGTCAATCCCTGGACGCCCATGGTGTGCTCTGTCTGGGATGTGATGTCTTTCTTAGTGAAGAGTTTCAGAAGTCATGGGACTGACTGAATGAGGCTAGCATTATTACAATGGATGAGTTTTCCTTTCCTTAAGTTTCATTTTCCTTACCTCACATCTGTCCCTCCCATATTGTCTCTTGTCACAGTAGGCATATAATAGATCATGGGACTTTATATGACACTGATAAGGGTGGAAATGTGTTTTAGATGTTTTTTTGCAATTATCGTAAAATTATGTTCAGCACTTAACTTATGCATTCGAATCTGTGCTTAATTTGAGCCTCTCTGGCATGAAAAATAATTGTAAATTTTGTCATGTAAGAATTTGAGTAATAACAGCGAGCAGAGTTAAATCAAGTTGACTCCTTGTCAATTCTCTTGCCCCCACAAAAACATCATAATATGAAAATGCATATTTTCATCCAGAGCCTGTCTTTTCTGAGAATTGATTCAGGCAGGTTGGGGAAGGACTAGGTTTGAGCAACATTGTATGTTTTGTAGCCTGCATTACATTTGTAGGTTTAAAGTGTTTTTTAGCATAATAATAATAATAAGGAAATATTCCCAAGTGTTGTTTTTTATGTTTAAGATACATGGTTTTGTATGGTTTTATGTTTTTCATTTGTATGGTTTGATAAAGCAATTTCCTCGGGGCTAAATAATATTCGTTTGGTTTTCTTCATGTGAAGTTTATCAGTTTCTCGGTTTCGTTTACCCTATTTGACTCGCGACCCACGTGACTACACAACGACCTGTGACGAGATGCCGCGTTCAATACAAATCAGAACTAGGATACTCGGAAATGTCTGACCTGTTAACTGGTTGATAGCGGCACATGTATACGTACAACCAGTTAGCAAGTCTGAAATGTCAGAGTTTCAAGTTCTGACTAGAACGTGAACACGGAAAGAGGCACAGAGTTTCAAAAATCGGAGACGCAACATTGCGAGACTTCGTGAAACGTTTACCAAAATTGCAAAAAAAACAACATCTTAACACATTCCCATGACTGTCATATAAGGTCCAATGAACTAGTATATGCCTACTGTGACCAGAGACAATATGGGAGTGACTGAGATGAGGCATGGAAAGTGAAACTTAAGGAAAGGTAACTCATCCATTGGAATGACGCTAGCCTCACTTAGCCAGTCCTATGACTGCTGAAACTCTGCACTAGGAAATACATCCCAGACAGAACACACCATGGGTGTCCAGGGATTGCCCAGTGCTGCAGACCAGATGCAGCTTGACACTGTGGATCGTGTATGTATACATGTGTATGATATAGTATTGTAACGACCCTGGGTTTATAAGCGCGGAAATTGACTCTGCCGGACGAGCCTGCTTTTGCGGCACAGTCGATGGCGCGCCGGACTTCAGGCTTGAAGGTCGAGGGTTCGAGACCTGCTCCCTGCCTGCTGTTTCATTACAGTATACAGTATATTCAAACACTGCTGTTGATTCTCAAATTGATTCTCTTGCTGTGTTCCTTAGGCTCCAAGTCCAGTGCAGCTTAAGGTATTTTTGGAGACCCTTGGTGTGTCCCAGTCCACTTTGAGCAGTGTCCCACCTCATCTGCATATTCCTGTGGCTGTCACCTGCTACTGGCTGAGGCACGCCCATCCCCCTCGAGACCTGCCTCTCCTGCAGGCCCTGCTACTAGGATTGGTGTACGGAGAGCTCTGCAGACAGAGGAAGAGCCAAAGAGGTATGGCCCAGAGCATGCACAAGAAAACACAATTTAGAATTGATAGTGTGTGAAGTGCAGCCACTGACTCCTCCCGTTTTTGTGTAACAGGGTTTATGGAGGGGCCAGTGTTGCAGAGGCTGAGAGGGATAATTCAGAGAGGTACAAGGAGCCTCAACCTGTGTGTGGCCCACGCCTACAGCTAGTGGCAGTGCTGCCTGAAAGAAAGCCTTGACCTGAACCAACTGCTGTGCCTCCCGAGCCTCAGTGTGCCTGGTAAGGTGTCCCTTCCTAAATCAACCATAATCTCTAGACCAGTGTTATTCATTCACATTGTATTCTAGCCCAGCAGCAACACATCTAATTCAACCATCTTTTGTTTCCTGGGTGGTGTCTAGGTTGTACAAGGGCACTTTGGTGCACCATGTTGTGATCAAACAGAGGGGGCTTGACCCCAGATTTTCTCCTAATGGGAGGCCCTTGCTTTTGGCAGCTGTATAGGGCCATGCTGGGAGCCATACTCAACTCCCATGATGCTGCTGTCATCCCCTTGGTGTCTGGGCCACGGAGGGCCACACCTCCATCCTTGACACAGCCGCTGGATGACCTGACGGCCCATCTACACATTCTGGCTCTGGAAGAAGATGATGATGATGGTGCTGGAGGTGGGAGCAAGGCCAAGACAGAGGACGATCTAAGTTGGACTTTGGTCTCAGTGCGGACCCGGCACAAGAGAAAGGACAGATTCAACCGAGCTAGGAATCCAGAATTCTCCCGGAAGCAGGGGCGGATCGGCTGGGAATAGGGAGGGACCACTATATAACTGTTTAGATATAGAGACGTTCTGCTCAACTCTAATATTTTTATTGTTCTTATGTGTACCTTTTATGACTTAATTGACATTGTTTTTTAGCATGAACTATAATAGAAGTTATGATAAGTTTTATTTTGGTCTTTGAAAATAGCTCTATAAATCCCATGTATTGTTACTATTACATTACTGCTGCTCTGGAAATATTTGATCATAATTGTATCAAAATGAAAAATAACATTTAAACCAGCTGTTGAGAATGATTGGGTATACACACTAAAGTCTCTCTGCTATGGCAGTATATTTTATATGGAAATCTTAAACTGAACAAATCTTAGATATTGTAGTTTTTACCTCAATCTGAAAACGTATGATCCTCAACCCCTTCACCCAGTTAGAAGACACTTAAAATAAAGTATGTACGTCCTATAACTTTAAATGTAGTGGTCCAATAATACATTGGTGTATGGTTACTATGATAATACATAAGTCCAGTTATCATTCTCCTCATTATCATATTCCAGTTATCATTATTCACTAGTAAGGGTGGGTACCGCTTTGTGGCACTATGCCACCTAGTGAAAAACTGTCAAGAATAATGAAATATTCACAAAGGGCAGTTGTGAATATACTGTAGGTGATTCTGTTGGATCTTGCAGCCCTATTGACAGAGCTGAGTCATATTTACTCACCTAAGGCATCATTTCATTGGACCTTTCTGTTTTTTTAACCTTTGCATTCTGTGTAGGCCTACGGCACCTGGTGTCCCTAGTAGGCCCTGACCTGGGTAGGGCACAACAGACGTGTGTGTGTGTGTGTGGTGTTAGTCAAGAACAGGGATATACAGTCACAATGTTAGAGACTGGGCCAATTGCAACCACTATTGACCGGTGTATTACAGCGAGGTGATCCATTAGACTAAGACCACCCACACAGCTGATCTCAATGATTCTAAAATGTCCACCGCTCCATAGCCCCTTTTATAGCTTACCTGAAGCTAACGTGTGTCCTTTGTCCTGATCTTGTCCATATTCTGATTGTTCCCACATTTGTACAGGTGTAGATGATTAAAAGACTCATTGTGATCCTAACCACCTCTGGAGGAAGTCAGGCATGCATTGACTGGATATCTTTACAAGTGTAGACAGATCGGACCGAGAAACCATTTAAATCATCATTATCCCACCCTCTAAAATCATTGACAGGTGGCACCATTGACTTAGGGCATCAATGTGTCTTAAAATAAATAACATTATGAAAGAATAGTATTCAAATATTTGGATACAGGGAGAGACCAGGAAAAATATGCAGACAGTGGATGGATAAGAGACACATTTTAATTCCATGTGTAAACACATTTCTGAAAATGTGGACAAGATCAAGAAACAGGAATAAAGCAGGTATAAACAGGGCTCAAAACTTTTGCACCCCCCTTTCTTCCAAAACATTTTAGCTAAAAAAAAAAAAAACCTTGGTGAAGATGGGAATTAAATCAAATCAAAATGTATTTGTCACATGCGCCAAAAACAGCAGGTGTAGACCTTACAGTGAAATGCTTACTTACAAGCCCTTAACACTTTCTCTTAAAACTGCATCGTTGGTTAAGTAAACAATTGACAAGTAAAAAAATAGAAAATAAAAGTAACAAATAATTAAACAGCAGCAGTAAAATAACAATAGCGTGGCTATATACAGGGGGTACCGGTACAGAGTCAATGTGTGGGGGCACCGGTTAGTTGAGGTAATATGTACATGTAGGTAGAGTTAAAGTGACTATACATAGATAAACAAAGAGTAGCAGCAGCATAAAAGAGGAGGGGGGCAATGCACATAGTTTGCACAAATTTTATTTTTTAAATTTACAGTAAAAGTCTGGCAGCACAGGTGCCAGAAATAGACTAAAACTACAGACAAAAAAATGTATATAAATAATCTGTATAAAATGGTGATTTACTTTCAATCAAAATAAAGTATATTACTGCAATTTACGCCATGAACTCCTATTTTAACCTGGAATCCTCTTATTTGCTGGCATTGGTTGTGAAAATAAAGATTTGGCCAGCTAAAAGCCTAAAGAACTCCTTAATTGATGACAAAATATAGCTAGAACACAGATTATAATCATAATATTACAAAAACTACTCTCAGTTCAACTGGTATCAGTTGTGAAAATAGAGAATTGGTCAGCCAAAAAACAGACAACTCCTTAATTGTTGACAAAATAAAGCTAGAAAACAGATTATCAATAATATTACAAAAACCTACTCTCAATGTAACTATTATTGGTTGTGAAAATAAAGAATACTCCAGCAAAAAAACTAAATTACATTACACAGGGATTTCCTTCTGTATATTTATACAAGATTTATTACGTATATTAAGTTATTCAATGCACGTTCAAACCTTAAAACTTCTTCAGGATAGGGGGCAGTTTTCAGAAGTTTGGATGAATGAGGTGCCCAAAGTAAACTGCCTGTTACTCAGGCCCAGAATCTAGGATATGCATATAATTTGCAGTATTGGATAGAAAACACTCAGTTTCCAAAACTGTTAAAATAATGTCCATGAGTATAACAGAACTGATATGGCAGGCAAAAACCCGAGGACAATCCATCCAGATCCACCCCCACCCCAGCTCACCACTGATTACAATGGCTGGCAATGGGAATATAAAAGGAATACCTCCCAGATTGCAGTTCCCAGTGCTTCCACTAGATGTCAGTCTTTAGAAAGAGTTTCAGACTTGTTGTTTGAAAAATGAGCTAGAATGTATCTCTGGTAATGAATATACTATTCTCCATCTTAAATTGTATTGTTTATTTACATATTAGGGTACCTGAGGATTGATTAGGAACGTTGTTTGACTTGTTTGGACCAAGTTTATTGGTAACGTTTGGGATTTCATTTTGTATGCATTTTGAACGAGGCGAAACAGGTGGATTATTGAATGAAGCGGGCCAACTAAACTGACTTTTTTGGGATATAAAGAAGGACTTTATCGAACAAAACATCCATTTGTGATGTAGCTGGGACCCTTTGGATTGCAAACAGAGGAAGATTTTCAAAGGTAAGTGATTTATTTTATCGCCATTTTTTACTTTAGTGATGCATCTGCTTGGTGTGAAAATGTTTTTAATGCTTTTTTACGCGGGGCGCTGTCCTCAGATAATCGCATGGTATGCTTTCGCCGTAAAGCCTTTTTGAAATCTGACAAAGCGGCTGGATTAACAAGTTAAGCTTTTAACCGATGTATAACACTTGTATTTTCATGAATGTTTAATATTACGAATGTTGTATTTCGCGCTCTGCAATTTCACCGGATGTTGTCGAGGCCGGGCGCTAGCGGTACGCCTTTCCCAAAGAGGTTTTAACCTGTGCGTGCAGTGGCATGGCAGAGAGGTAAAGGAGTTGAACGGGAGGGTTAGAAGGGGTGTGTTAAGAAGAGAGGTATCAGGTCATCTCAGTGTAAAAACATTTCTGAACTATACACTTGATAGTCACAGATGAGAAATTCAATTAAAGCATTTTTTTTTATACAAAAAATATAAGTATTATGACATTTTGGTTATAAAATTTATGTCAAGTTATTATTCTGTCATACTAAACCACAACTATATGGGGGGGGGGGGGTGTAGGACAAGGTATGTTGATCCCAGTGCAAAAACATTTCTTGAATTCAAACTTTACATATACTGTGTCAAACATTCACTTAAAAGCAACTTACAACATGCTAATGTAAAAACATTCAGTTCTAACATTTCGGTCAAGTATTTATCATCTGGCTGTTTCTTGACTGCGTGCTGCAGTCGGTGGATTAAAGTGCCTGTATGTGTGCGTGCGCAAGGCTACTCCCTCCATTCATAGTTTGCAATCTTTGAGATGAGAGAAATAACTCTTGGATTGTTTGCATGCTGCTTTCTTAAGTTCTCCACTTTGGACCCCTTATCTGGGTTGATCTTGAATAGGCACCTGCGTTGGATGAAATAACATAAATAATGTCATTCTATACCAGTGTCCACCATTCTTAAATCACTCACCTCTACCCCTTCGGATACAATCATTAGATTTTTTGACTAACAAAAATGTACCTGCAAAAATCAATTTATCTAATTTAAAGGGTTACATGTAGGATGTTTGCAATGTAATATTAGAAAAGGTCTATGATAGTTAAAATAACAGTGGAACGATAATGTTCCACAATGTTTTGTTTTCTTATCATTGAAGAAGTTAAGTAGCAGCAAAACAGAACATGGTAGTTTGGCTTCTCTTTGACAGTGTCTATATTTGACAGTGTCTTGGCAATCTTGCTCCTCCACTCACGAGAGATTTGAAGTACACAATTCTCACACATTTGCTCACCTTGGCTTTCTTATGCTCTTCATTGAGATCAACACCAGTAAGTTCTATGTTTCTGTAGTTTCATTGGCTGGTAGCTGTCCTGGTCACCAGTTGATACAGCCGTAAGAATCCAGGCATATCCTCTTGGATGGTGGATCCTCAGACTCGCTCGCTTCAAGTTATCAACTCGGCTCTGCAGCTGCTTAGTGACGGAGTCTTGTCCACTACCAACAATTTCACCTTCGATAACATCTTGGAATGCCTTCGGATAAGTCAGCACCATATTTCTGGCTGCTTCACTCAAAATGCTTCTTTCCTGGCATTGGACAAACAGTAAGGATTTCACCTACAATCAAGCGAATAACTTCATGTCTCTCCCTTCCAGTTGGGCGCTCCTTGTTCTCCAGCTTTCTTGTAACCTCAGATGGAATTCGATTCCAAGGATTTACAAAACTGAAGTGCCAGTTATTGTCCACTGCTTGCCTTCTACTGGGGCTGGAGCATGCGCTTGAACTAGACGGTGGTGAGCTTGTGCTTTCAGTGTATATAACACATACAGATTTTTATATATATATATATATATATATATATATATATATATACATATACACACACACAGACTTTTCATAACAATAAGATCTACACCGAACAGACTTTCAGCATCATCATGAGAACTCACTGAATGAAGCGAATAATTGGACACATGCGCAGCGGTAGCATACCTATGCAGCCTTGAAATGTGGAAGAGGTTATCAGGTGGGATTGGTTTACAGCAAACTACCTAGCTAGCGTGCTAGCTAGGTTATGAAATGAATCTAGCTAAATAGCTGTATGTCAATGCTTCAAAATTAATAAAACGTTAGTTGTCAACATATGTTACAAAAAACGTTTGCTTATCTTAGCTGGCTTGCTGCTAGCTAGCTACGGTCTGGTTGGTAGCTAGCTCGGGTAGTATTACCTATCTTGCTAACGCGTGAGCAGCCAACCAAACTCCACGATATTAGCTAGCAAATACAACAAAGTTAATGAGCTGCACATCTAGCAATTTTGTCAACTATTTAAACTTTGTTGAACAATTAAGCAAACGTTTGGTGGTAATGCTCACCTTGGTATGATAGCTATCCGCTCTCCTATTATCAATGCATGTGCCAAGCTGCTGCATTCAATTGGCACCAGTTGTGTGCTCGGCGTTTGAATGACGCCTCCAACGTGTTTCTGATTCGTTGTCAAATGGTATCTAATGGAAATGGCAAAATGAAATGTGAAATATTGATTAGTCTTTAATTACACGAACCTTTTTAATAGTCCGGAAGAGTGATGTAGAGGATGGTGACTTTGAAATAGAGGAGGAAGTGTCTGATATGGAAGAGAATGTTGGATCACAATGAATCATCACCCCGACAAGGACGAAATTGCTGAAGTGGTGATAATAATGTCAAAAATTGTCTTCTACCTGAGAGTCAAGGTAGAATGCAGTTAATGTTTGTAATGTAGTGATATCAGTAGAACCACAGACAGCATTTTTTTTACATTCTCTTGCATAGTTGTATACTGTTTATAAACATCAGAAGGTTTTTTTGAATTATCTGCATTTAGAATGTAAAACTAAAGTAAATATCAATAAAACAAATATCCATAAAACAATGGTAAATGTAGTGTTTTCTTTACAATGTATATTACTTTATTTCTACAGCTTATTTTGTGAAAAGGGGATGCATGTCTGTAAAAATACAGGAAGTTTAATGTATTTCGCATTTACGGACATTTCCTATTATTCTACACAACGAAAGTTAAATAGAAGGTTATCCCTGTAATTTCACAGTATTCTACCATTATTCATAAGTACAGAAACAAAATGTAAAAATAAACCGTTAAGTATCGTAATACATTTTTTTTTTAAATTAAGAGTGCCATTTGATTAGCTATTCAGGAGTCTTATGACTTGGCGCTACGATACCGCTTGCCGTGCGATAGCAGAGAGAACAGTCTATGACTGGGGTGGCTGGAGTCTTTGACAATTTTTAGGGCCTTCCTCTGACACCGTTTGGTCTAGAGGTCCTGGATGGCAGGAAGCTTGGCCTCAGTGATGTACTGGGCCGTACACACTACCCTCTGTTACTTTTTGTTTTGAGCCCTCATATTTATTTGTATTTTGGTCATAACTAAGTTGGCACTTAACAACCATTATGTAAGCTGCTACATTGTTTCGGAGACCGAGCAGTTACTATACCAGCCAGTGATGCAACCCGTCAGGATGCTCTCAATGGTGCAGCTGTACCTTTTGAGGATCTGAGGACCCATGCCAAATCTTTTCAGTCTCCTGAGGGGGAATAGGTTTTGTCGTGCCCTCTTCACGACTGTCTTGGTGTGCTTGGACCATGTTAGTTTGTTGGTGATGTGGACGCCAAGGAACTTCAAGTTCTCAACCTGCTCCACTACAGCCCTGTCTTCCTGGGGTCCAGCAAAATTAAGGCAGTTATATAATTTTAAAAACATTACAATACATTCACAAAATATTTCACAACACATTGTGTTCCCTCGTGCCCCTACCACATATCTGCAACACAACATCCATAATTGGTAACCTACATTCGAAAACGAAACCTACCAATGTGACGTAGTGTAACCGTGTAAGGTTCCGTCCCTCTCTTCGCCCCAACCTGGGCTCGAACCAGGGACCCTTGCACACATCAACAACTGACACCCACGAAGCATCGTTACCCATCGCGCCACAAAAGCCGCAGCCCTTGCAACGCAAGGCAAACAACCAGTTCAGGTTGAAACGCTATAGGGACGGAACCGACACGGTTACAGTAGCCTAATGACGCTCTAGCTGAGGAACACAAACCGTGTGTCTGGCACACGCGATCACTTATGGCATCTTTGGCACAAGTGTCTCTTATAATCATTTGCTTACGAAACCTGCTGAAATATAGATAACCCGAGGAAATTCCTCTAGCAAACCACTAAAATAAATATTTTCTCTGAGACGACTTATTATTATACTTCAAACACTTCCACCCTACTAATGTGGTTATGTCAAAGGTGGGTTAGTATGGTTTTAGAAACTGTTGTTATTTCCAGTCAGTCATGTTTTAAAAAGTAAAGCGATTGCATATATTTAACTCCTACAACTCCCAGAATGTACCGGGGCTCCTTAATGCTGTTTGCAGCAGCAGCGAACGTCATACGATCAGAGCCCTTTGCGACATACGGATGTCCCATGTTTTCTGGTAAGTAATAAACTGTTTCTTTGACTGTGTTAACCGGGCTGATCAGAACACACGCGATGCTTACGACTGGGTTTTTGTAAATACGTGAGTTTTATAACGAAGTTAATCTTTATTAGATCGCATATAGCTCTTCATGGCTGACACACCTATCCAACTGTAGCTAGTTACAGACAGAGTTTGCCAAGTAGGCTACATCAACTCTACGGAGTTGAGCGACGTTTTTATACGGATCTCAGTTTTTTAAATGAAGCTCCGTCTCCTTCGAGTCACTATGCAGTCGATACTTCACTTTATTTTTTTAAATTTTTTATTCTTAAACCCTTATCGTGTACCTATGTTTGTCCTCTGTTTTTGTGTGCCTTTTTTATAAAACTGTAATCAAATACAACCGCATACTGTTTCCTCATTGTTGTTGTTTTAAAATGTTAACACGGCGCGAATGCGCATGTGCCAATTGAATCTCAATGAAACAGTCAGTGGTTGTATTTATTAAGGAGATACTCGGCCAGCTACAGCCAGAGTATTTAGCTAGAGAATTAAGAGATATGGCAGCAAGATTATTATGTAAAAGTCTGAGGCTACTGTACGCTAGTTCTAATACAGTGTTGATCAAATATTCTGTATGTGTGTCTCTGTCTGTCTACAAAGATGAGGTACAGGTGACATGGAGAACTACAGTAAGGCGCGGACGGTGGAACAGCCCTTCCCCTGTCCATTCCCTGGCCTCTCCAGCGACACCGATGAGGTTAGAGTGAAGGATGGCAGCAAGATCCGCAACCTCATGCGCTACGCCCTGAGCCGCATGGAGGTCAAGCCCAGGGCGCTGGAAGGCGAGGGGGGGCATCCTAAGAGCGAAGAAGGGGGTAGCACCACTGAGGTCCAGGAAGCACCATGCTCCCAGGCACCGGAAAAGATGCCTAGCCGGCAGATAGTATTCACTGGGACGGGGAAGGGGGTCTCCAAGGCCATCACGTGTGTGGAGATCCTGAAGCGCCGTGTGAAAGGCTTGCACCAGCAGACCAGGCTGCTCTTCAGCACTGTCCTGGAGGTGTGGGAACCCCTGGAGCCTGCGGCAGGCCTGGACAGCCTCACCGTCAATAGGAACATACCCGCTATCTGGGTACTGCTCTCCAGAGACCCCCTGGATGCCAGCCTGCCTGGATACCAGGCTCCAGGGAACTTTGATGCCCTGTGGGCACAAGCTGCCAAGGAGGATGCAGGGGTGGCTGGTGGACAGAGGCATGGGGGCAGGAGGAAGAGGGGAGGTGGTGGTGGCAGGGGTAAGGGACCAGGAGGCCCTGTCAGACAGACTGGTCGATCCAGAGAGCCAGGAAAAGGCCAGAGTCATGGTAAGGGGGCGCTGGCAGGGCAGGAATGAGATGTGGTCTGTGTGTGGAAGAGGCCTTTGGACCAACCTGTTAACATCACAAGACAGTCCCCCATCGACCGATGAGTGCACAGAATATCAACCTTTCCAACTTTTGCATTATTTTGTTATGACTCACTTTCTGGGAGAGGGGATGTGAGGGAGTGCCTAAGTTCATAGGTCAAGCCTAAGAATTTTCTGACTTGGGTGGAAATGTTTTCATGACAGATACTTATTTTGTGCTCTTATATTTCAGTTCAATATTTTGTCTCATTTATAAGTAAATAAAGTGTAGCCTGAACATGATTGCACTGGTCATTTTGATGTTTGATTTTTATAGAAAATGTATTCTAGGTTGTTCTGCAACTACATGCAGAACAATAACACTTATTATTTTCAAATGAATGTAATGAATGAATGTTATTGCTAGAGAAAGTTCATTGAATGTTCTGCTTGAGCGCTCTTGAGAAGCTGAACAACAATGCCATCTTGTGGTGAAAATGTGATGATGCCAGAGTTTGAAGGTTAGAGAGGTCTTGGACATAAAGGTGTTCCTTCCCTGTAAAAACATCAGCTGTCAATCGCAGACCATTTCTTTAACCTATACTTCTGATTGTGGAGCTATATTTATTCATAATCCACAGGGGAATAACCTAAATGTAAATGTCAAAATATTGAAACGTTGTATTAAAAGTGAATTCCTTTCCAGGATAAAACCAGAGCATATCAATCAGTGAATGTGTGCAGTGGGATCAGAGTGGCAGATGTAGGTAACCTAGTCAGTCACTGCCAGCACCTTATCCCTTTATCCTCCTTAGTGGATTCTCTTGAGGGAGCAGCCGCGGTGTGTGGAATGGCCTGGCTGGAACAGACGAGGATTAAGGGGTCTTAACTAGGACCTGACTCCATTACAGGAGGTGTGCTAGTCAGGAGGAGAAATACACCAGGGAGAGGAAGCTGGGAAGTGACGGACAAAAAGAAAGGATGAGTGGCGGTGGACGGGCAAGTTCAGGACAGATCCTGGTTCTCTCATGGCTGGTCGTTGTTCCTTCTCTGACCCAGGCTCGCCACTCTCTGCCAGTCTTGTGGATCATGCCACTGACAGACAACCCAGGGCGGGGAAACCTTACGGCGTCCGTGTTGCCGGCTGTCCAGCTCGCTCTAGACGACCTGAGCAGGCAGCAGACTCCTCTAAGAAACTATGAGATCGAATTTCACGTCATAGATTCAGAGGTAACTTTTGCTGGTGTGTTAGTGGACTGGTGTTTTTGGACCAACAAGCCTCTGTTAGTGGGGTGTACATTGTTTATGTGGAGAACAAGGTTAAAAGTAGTGTATTTTAATGCAAGAAAGCACATGTAAGCTGTTCAGTGCATTTGGAATCATAATGATGATAAATGGAGTGGGACAGTTCACTCTTCATTATCTCTTTGTCTTTTAGTGTAATATTGCCAAAGGACTTAAAGCCTTCTTTGATGCCATATGCTTTGGGCCAAAATACTTAATGATCTTTGGAGGTGTGTGTCCATCAGTCACATCCATCATTGCTGAGTCACTACAGGGGTGGAACCTTGTACAGGTATCTTTTTTACTGTATTGTAGGCACTGAGCAACCTTTTTACATCACACTGTATTGTAGGCACTGAGCAACCTTTTTATATCACACTGTATTGTAGGCACTGAGCAACCTTTTTATATCACACTGTATTGTAGGCACTGAGCAACCTTTTTACATCACATTGTATTGTAGGCACTGAGCAACCTTTTTATATCACACTGTATTGTAGGCACTGAGCAACCTTTTTACATCACACTGTATTGTAGGCACTGAGCAACCTTTTTATATCACACTGTATTGTAGGCACTGAGCAACCTTTTTATATCACACTGTATTGTAGGCACTGAGCAACCTTTTTATATCACACTGTATTGTAGGCACTGAGCAACCTTTTTACATCACATTGTATTGTAGACACTGAGCAACCTTTTTACATCACACTGTATTGTAGACACTGAGCAACCTTTTTATATCACACTGTATTGTAGGCACTGAGCAACCTTTTTATATTACACTGTATTGTAGGCACTGAGCAACCTTTTTACATCACATTGTATTGTAGACACTGAGCAACCTTTTTATATCACACTGTATTGTAGGCACTGAGCAACCTTTTTACATCACATTGTATTGTAGGCACTGAGCAACCTTTTTATATCACACTGTATTGTAGGCACTGAGCAACCTTTTTATATCACACTGTATTGTAGGCACTGAGCAACTGTTTTATATCACACTGTATTGTAGGCACTGAGCAACCTTTTTACATCACACTGTATTGTAGGCACTGAGCAACCTTTTTACATCACACTGTATTGTAGGCACTGAGCAACCTTTTTATATCACACTGTATTGTAGGCACTGAGCAACCTTTTTATATCACACTGTATTGTAGGCACTGAGCAACCTTTTTACATCACACTGTATTGTAGGCACTGAGCAACCTTTTTACATCACATTGTATTGTAGGCACTGAGCAACCTTTTACATCACATTGTATTGTAGGCACTGAGCAACCTTTTTACATCACATTGTATTGTAGGCACTGAGCAACCTTTTTACATCACATTGTATTGTAGGCACTGAGCAACCTTTTTACATCACACTGTATTGTAGGCATTGAGCAACCTTTTTATATCACACTGTATTGTAGGCACTGAGCAACCTTTTTACATCACATTGTATTGTAGGCATTGAGCAACCTTTTTATATCACACTGTATTGTAGGCACTGAGCAACCTTTTTACATCACATTGTATTGTAGACACTGAGCAACCTTTTTACATCACACTGTATTGTAGGCACTGAGCAACCTTTTTATATCACACTGTATTGTAGGCACTGAGCAACCTTTTTATATCACACTGTATTGTAGGCACTGAGCAACCTTTTTACATCACACTGTATTGTAGGCACTGAGCAACCTTTTTATATCACACTGTATTGTAGGCACTGAGCAACCTTTTTACATCACACTGTATTGTAGGCACTGAGCAACCTTTTTATACCACACTGTATTGTAGGCACTGAGCAACCTTTTTATATCACACTGTATTGTAGGCACTGAGCAACTGTTTTATATCACACTGTATTGTAGGCACTGAGCAACTGTTTTACATCACACTGTATTGTAGGCACTGAGCAACCTTTTTACATCACACTGTATTGTAGGCACTGAGCAACCTTTTTATATCACACTGTATTGTAGGCACTGAGCAACCTTTTTATATCACACTGTATTGTAGACACTGAGCAACCTTTTTATATCACATTGTATTGTAGGCACTGAGCAACCTTTTTACATCACACTGTATTGTGTATCACAATAGAGCATGTCATTTAATAGGTGACATACATGCAAATCACACAATTGCTGGTACTTCAAATAATGATATAGTACTCTTCAAGCCTAACATTATTGCACATTCAATATTTCAGCTGTCTTTTGCTGCAACAACGCCTGCTTTAGATGATGAGAAAAAATATCCCAACTTCTTCCGAATGGTCACCTCAGACAACACAGTCAATCAGGCTGTTGTGAAGATCCTACAGAACTACAAGTGGAGACGTGTAGGGACTCTGACCCAGGATGTACAGAGGATCTCAGAGGTACCACTGACCTTGGTAACGCTTTCTGTCACATGCCTGTTTGGTGTACAATGTAGCTGTTATCGCCATTTACAAGTAGGGATACAAGGGTATCAGGCATTAGCCTATTGATTAAGACTGCTGACAACTATACTGTCTTATGTATGAATTCTAAAGTCTATATTGTTCTGTCCTTGAAAGATAAGGAGAGATCTGACTAAACAACTGAGCAAGGCTGATGTTATGGTTGCTGTAACGGAAAGCCTGTCCACTGACCCATGTGTCAATGTAAAGAGATTGAAGGTGAGTAATATGCCCAAATCATTTTTACTAACAAACTTTGAATTAGGCACTGAATTGCATCATTTCAGAAAATTGCAGATGCATCCTCAACGTGTCAATCTGGAACTTCTGCCTCTTCTTTGTTTTCTATCATGTCCCTTTCGACAGGATATGGATGTAAGGATCATTATTGGGTTGTTTGACGAGAATTCAGCCTCCAAAGTGTTTTGCTGTGTGAGTACATAACCAGAAAACCTACATTTAAAACTGATGCAATGCAACACAATGCCATCATTAATGATTAGCACTTGTTTGAGACAAAGATTAATGGCAGTTTAACAGCGCATTCATCATACAATTACTTTTGAATGATCTTTATGTTAACCATTTGTCTTTGTAAATACCCTATAACCTTTGTCTTCTAGGCTTACAGCCTGAACATGTTTGGCGGGAGGTATCAGTGGATCCTCCCTGGCAGGTACCAGGGGAGCTGGTGGGAGGAGGCCAACTCCTCCAACTGTGCTTCAAACAACCTGCTGACCGCAATGGAAGGCTACATCACTGTGGACTTCACACACCTCAGTAACAGACAGATAAAAGGCATCTCAGGAAGGGTAGGTACTGAGGTTTTCAGCAAAGGACAACATATTCTGTTGATACTGTGCTCTCTCCAATGGATAACTTGTGTTTATAACCAAAGATTTGGACGTAATGTTGAAAACATCAAACGGTGTATTTGCAGTGTAGCAAAGGTAATGCAAGAGCATTAAGAGAAGTTAAACAAGCACCTTTGTGTTTCTGTTTAGACCCCACAAGAGTATGACGAGACTTACAACAGAGAGCTGCTGCAGAGAGGGTTGGTTGCCAGCAAGTTCCATGGGTTTGCCTATGATGGAGTTTGGGTGATGGTGAAAGCATTGACCAGGGTCATTGAGTCTGTAAGACACAGAGAGAGATATGACATCCACCAGAACTTCACAGTCAGCAACAAGGAGATTGGACGAATGGTCCTGGATTCCATGAAGGAGATTTGCTTTGAGGGTGTAACTGTAAGTTAGCATGACTGTTGTGTTAACATTCCATTTTAGATAGATCATTGCTCCAAAAGACTAAAGAAAAGATGTGTTTTACAAATATTGTTGTCAAATTGACAGTTTCTTTTTTTTTCTTTTTTTAGGGTCAAGTTCTGTTTAGAAATGGTGAACGCATGGGAACTTTTAAATTAAGCCAATTTCAAGGTAAACATTACAGATGTGTATTTCCATGAATTTAGAGAACATTCTTTGTGAAATATTTATCAACTGCTTGTGTTTCCACAGAGGGCCGGGAGGTTAAGATAGGCCAGTATAATGCTGAAGCAGAAGAATTAGAACTCATCAACCACTTAATCAAGTTTCAAGGTAGGTGGCCACACTATTAGGACAAGGCATTAAGAAAGTTGATGATGACACCTCAAGCATAAAAAAAAGAAATTTTCCATTTTTTAATTTTATTTTTTTGTAACAGTCTTTGCATTCTACTTTTTTGTGCCTTTCATAGGCATGGAGCCGCCTAAAGACCGGACACACTCCCAGCGGTGGGATGTCAGTGTTCCCCTCTACATCATGTTGTTATCCACCACTGGCCTGGCCATGCTCATGGCACTCTCCTTCCTCTTCTTCCACATCAAGCATCACAACCATTGGTATGATCATTATTCCAAGCATCTTGTATTGGCTTGTAATTGAACTACATACTTTTTGAGGTAGCTTTCATCGAAACACAAGGTTGTTCTCTCTTTCGTTGTTATCCAGTTTACTTACTCACATGCTCTGCTCAGACAAGGCAGCCCGTTAAAAGATCTCAATATTTCGTTTTTCCCATAGGGTCATGAAGAAGTCCAGTCCGTCCATGAACTACCTCATTATCCTGGGTACGATGCTGGCCTGTACCTCCGTCTTCCTCTATGGGCTGGATGGATCCCTTGTGACTGACAAAGTGTTTGTTACACTTTGCCCTGTGAGTACACATGAGCTTAAACATCTAAGCATTTTAGTGATGAGGGAACCCCTTGTTTCAAGGGATGCACATCGTTTCAATATTTTTCCTCTTGTCACAGATTTGCACATGGATTCTTTCTGTAGGATACACCACAACTTTTGGGGCATTGTTTGCAAAAACTTGGAGGGTCTGGACAATTGTCAAAAATAAGGAGATAATTGAAAAGGTAAACTCAAAGTTCAAAAGATCAAGTTAAAGAAACTCAAAAAAAAGTACAGGCCTCTTAATCGCCATTTCTCCTGTCTAATATGTAATACTCATCCTCTCCCCCTCTGTTCTTTCTACAGATGAATAAGGATGACCAACTATGGATAATTGTCGGGGGAATGCTGCTAATCGATCTGTGTCTGTTAACCTGCTGGCAGATGGTGGATCCACTCAGACAAACAGTGGAAGAGTTCAGCCTAGAGGTAACACTTTAATTACATGTTTTATTTTAACCTTGGTCTTACTCTCTTATCTTTTGTTGTGTAGGGGATGCAGACGTTGTTAAAGTTAGCCTTTCAATTTTAACTGCGTTTTTGATTAGCTTGTTGTTAATTTCCCCCAGATTGTTGTGTAGGGGATGCGGATGTTAAAGTTAGCCTTTCAATTTTAACTGCGTTTTTGATTAGCTTGTTGTTAATTTCCCCCGGTATTGTTGTGCCAGTCATGCTCCTTTTTTCTAATGTCCTCTTAGTAATGCCATGTTTATTTACTATTGTATTCTATTTCTTACTCTTTAAGAGTCCTTGGCAGTCTTGAAAGGAACAAATAAAATGTATTGTTAGATCCAGATCCTATTAGACGAACAGTGGAAGAGTTCAGCTCGGAGGGTTAATCACTCAGACAGGTCACGTATTGGCCAAGCTGGTACTTCAGTACCATCAGCACACATGCTTTTAAGTTAAAAGGTGTCTAAATGTGTACGCTTCTCATAGGAAGTATCATTACATTTAGTTAACTGGTTATCCAATCATTCTGCCCACCTCCACAACATAACCATCCCTATTGGCCAACCTCTTTAGACCTGAGACACCATCATTCTACACTGCAAATCTCACCACCCATGAGTTGAATGTCCTCTGTTCGAAGCTAAAGATCATCCGCAGTACACTGTGTGTTGGAATGCACACTATCATGGGCTTTGTTTACAGTAATGAGATTATCTGGTTTTACAGTCGATCATCTACAGATTACAGTAAATGGTGTGTAGGGTTAACCTCTGGTCTGGAGTCGACCGTGTGGTGGTAGTGAATGGCTCTGGTCTGGAGTCGACCGTGTGGTGGTAGTGAATGGCTCTGGTCTGGAGTCGACCGTGTGGTGGTAGTGAATGGCTCTGGTCTGGAGTCGACCGTGTGGTGGTAGTGAATGGCTCTGGTCTGGAGTCGACCGTGTGGTGGTAGTGAATGGCTCTGGTCTGGAGTCGACCGTGTGGTGGTAGTGAATGGCTCTGGTCTGGAGTCGACCGTGTGGTGGTAGTGAATGGCTCTGGTCTGGAGTCGACCGTGTGGTGGTAGTGAATGGCTCTGGTCTGGAGTCGACCGTGTGGTGGTAGTGAATGGCTCTGGTCTGGAGTCGACCGTGTGGTGGTAGTGAATGGCTCTGGTCTGGAGTCGACCGTGTGGTGGTAGTGAATGGTTCTAGTCTGGAGTCGACCGTGTGGTGGTAGTGAATGGCTCTGGTCTGGAGTCGACCGTGTGGTGGTAGTGAATGGCTCTGGTCTGGAGTTGACCGTGTGGTGGTAGTGAATGGCTCTGGTCTGGAGTCGACCGTGTGGTGGTAGTGAATGGCTCTGGTCTGGAGTCGACCGTGTGGTGGTAGTGAATGGCTCTGGTCTGGAGTCGACCGTGTGGTGGTAGTGAATGGTTCTGGTCTGGAGTCGACCGTGTGGTGGTAGTGAATGGCTCTGGTCTAGAGTCGACCGTGTGGTGGTAGTGAATGGTTCTGGTCTGGAGTCGACTGTGTGGTAGAGTAGTAGTAAATGTGAACCTCAGAGGGAGATCAATAATATTAAAATAGTCTTTCCTTTTTGTGGTGTTTCAGACTGATCCTGGTGGTGAAGACGTTAATACAAGGCACTTCCTGGAGCACTGTGAAAGTACAAACATGACTAAATGGCTCGCCATTGTATATGGCTACAAAGGACTTCTAATGGTGAGAGAAATTGCCAGAACCATGTTCAACACCCAGGATCCTTTTCAAACAAAGCTGATAATCTAGCTGATGGTTTTCCATATTTTCTTTAGTTTCTTGGATGTTTCCTGGCCTTGAGAACAAGGCATGCACATATCCATCTACTTGATGACAGCAAGTACACAAGGCTGAGCATGTACCATGTGACCATCATGTCTATCATTGGAGCATCAGGGTGCTTCCTGACCCAGTATAACCCTAATGTGCAGCTCTTCATCATGGCTTTGGTGGTCATCTCCTGCTGTACCTGCACCCTGTGTCTGGTGTTCCTGCCCAAGGTGTCACCTGCCACATCTCTGAAACCTCCTCTTGTATACATGTTGAGCTCTCATGTTCAAATATCTCAGTGTTCTCATTTTACTTCCATTTCTCAATGTATATTGTTTACAAATTGGTGTAGATGATGTTGGATGTAAACACTCATCTTGAAATATATAATTGAATGCTTCTGTCTTGATCCTAGCTTGTAAAAATCAGAGACAATCCCAACCCAGTGGATCCAACTCGCTGGTTACAATGTGATCTTAACAAGGAGGATTTGGAAACCTCCAGTTCCTCTAGCAGTCTCAATCAGGGCAGATCTCTTGAAAGCCTGCGGACTGAAAACCAGCAGCTCCGGAGGAGAATCACAGAGGTGAGTTCTGACCCCTTGTCTTGAGTCTAAACAATTCACAGAAGTTTAACCGTTGTAGGTTGAACACCCATCTGTTGTGGAGATAATAATCATTAATACCATTTCAGATGGTGGAACTTTGGGAATTAACATATAAATGGTCTTTGCAGATTGGTGACCAGTTGGAGGATGTCGCCATGCAAGTACTAGAGGAAGAGCTGAGTCCTCCCAGTCGACAGGGCCATGAAGTGACACTGAGAGCCCAGGTGTGCTCTGAGGATGTGCCCAGGATGAACAGGGAACTCTTTGATGACATCAACTCAATTGAACAGTACAGGAAAATATATTACTCTGATACTAAAAGATACATTATGCAATACAAATATTTTCTATACTTTCTATATGTACACTGAGTATACAAAACATGAAAGTATGCTCTTTCCATGACATAGACTAACCAGGTGAATCCATGTGAAAACTATGATCCTTTATTATATTGTTAAATGGTCCACCACCCAAAGGACATCCAGCCTACTTGACACAACTGAGGGAAGCATTGGAGTCAATATGGGCCAGCATCCCTGTGGACCGCTTTGGACACCTTGTAGTCCAGGCTCTTCTGAGGGCAAGGGGGGGGCGGCGCAACTCAATATTAGGACGGTGTTCTTAATGTTTTGTACACTCAGTGTATAAGTATATTTTTTTATAGAAATATCTACTGTATATATTTTGAAATGAAACGTCCTACACACTTGCTTGTTTTCCTTTGCAGCGTACAACGAAGACGGTCCGTGCAGCTGCCAATTCTTCACCACGCCTACATGCCAGCCATTGGGGGAATGACTGCCAGCTGTTCCAGCCTTTTGAGAAGTCCCGATGTCCCCAGTGCCCAACAGAGACAGATGCCACCATCGCATCGGGTCATGGTCACCAGGCTGTGACTGTATTTCCCTCTAGAGTGAGTGACAATACGCTGGAAAAGTTACAATATTCATTGAACTGCCTGTGGTTCCACTGGCAGCTGGAAGTCAAATGACCTTCCTTTACCTTAACTGCCATAGCATCATCCACATATGAAGTCATGTTCATGTCCAGACAAGTTCTAGATACATGTGGTGCTGACAAAATAATGTAAATTACAATAGGTGCTTTCTTAATGAATTTTTAGTTGATTGATTGTAGTGGAACTCATGGAAATGGTCTCCTGATGGAAAAACAGTAAAAAAATAGCCTGTTCACACTGTTTCCCCCAACATGGGAGTATCCTGTATTGCAGCAGGATACTGGCAGTGACTGTATTTGAACTCTTGGTAACTGCTCTGTGCTGTGGTACTGCTCTCTGATACTGCTCTGTCATGTTGTCACTCTGGGGAATTTCCTGGTTTGCTAAAGCCCAGGAATGAACTTTAAACTGTGTTCCAAGGCAGAAGTTAACCCTTTACAGCAGTCAAATAAATAATTGATTGTCTTTCCAAACATTGCCTCTGTCCTGGAGAACATCTGGCTATGTCTAAGCAAATACAAGTTTGTTGTCTTTCAAAGATGATGAATTATCGGTTTGAGAGTATAACCTTTAAATGTGCATATTTGTAATAAATAAATAAATATAGATAAGAAAAAGTGCTACAACTATTTTGCAATCCACTGTTTGCCAGACAGTACTTTCTATTTGAAGAGAATGTGCTGCAATAACAAAACAGGGAGGAGTGTCTCAACTTGGGGTTTATAAAAAGGTAAATCTATCTCACTGCACAAAGTGCATTCGGTATCCACAACATCCTTGGAAAAAGAATCCTGCCATGTTCTCCATCAGAACCGCATTCATCCTGCCAGCTCTTCTGGCCCTTTTGGTTGTACATGTGGAATCCTCTTTCAGTGGTGGTAAGTTTGAATAACTTTTTTGTAGAAATATCAATACTATATTTATAATGATGTTATTGTTATGTTGTTCATGTGTTATTATAACGTTTCTCATAGGTGGTGGAGGATCCTACAATTATGACATATCTAAAATGTCTGACCTGAGGAAGCTGTACAACTCCAAGGTGTATGAAGCGGACAGAATGAGGAGACCCCTTGAAGGCATGACCTTTCAGGTGGGGATTCTCAGCCACTCAGGAGTCAGGTGAGTAACATCATATTATGCGTGATATGCGTATGATATTTATAAAATAAGCCCACAAAAGTCAGTTTGTTACTGAATATCTAGCAACATCATGTTTATTTTTTAAGAAATGGCCTAAACTACCCGCTATGTCTAATCCTTCATTGTTGATCCACAGAGTGACTTTGGCTGATGGCTCCCAGTGGCTTGTCCATAAAGGGGATGGATTTGGCATCAGCACTCAGACTGTAGTGGTGGCTGCACGCCACATGAGTCAAGACTGGAAGGCAAGTATTCAATCAGCTTTCTTTCATAAGCCATTTTTATTGAAATGACTCTGTAGTGGCAAATACATAGTCATTCAGATTAAAACATTGTTTTTTTTTACAACTTTTTGCAGAAAGTTGAAACCAAAAACTTTAGAGGAAGTAAGACGGTCTCTGATTTCGTCAAAGCTGGAGGCACTGACTACAGCCTCATCTTTGATAACTGCCATGATGCAGCTGGTCGGATGTGGGAGTGAAACAATATTTTATTGTTTTGATGAGGCTGCAGCAGTTACTATATTTTAGCTGCAATGCCCATTTCATATTGATGGATTGAGTTAAACAGAAATAAAGTCCAATGCATTGACAGACTGTAAATGCACATTCTTTTCATTCAGTTTCATTTGCATCTCAGAAAAAAAAAAAGTATGTTGTGGTGATGTATGTATCCCGTTGTCATACCTGTCACATTTTATGCAAGGCAATAATTGCCCCCTTTGATAGATAAAGTTTAGAATTGAACTCAAGGAGTGAGCATAAACTTACAGTAACATTTCTGTGACCAAGCCCATGCAGGGCGAAAACTAAACATTACACACGCTTGCGTATCTACGACCATCACACAACACCACGGGCCAAACTCGTACGTCAAGCAGCATCTCTGTGAATGGAGTTCCTTTGTTCCGTCAAGATGAAAAGTGACAGGCTGCTCACTGTTTCCACTAGGTTGGGCTCAATCAGGGCCCCTCTAAATCAAAGACATGTCAGTCCGTTACAAAGCCTTTCACAAATATCCTCGGCTGTCCCCAACTACTGTGGGAAATTCTAAACACTAATGTAGAGACAATGTTTGCACGACCGATGCAGTCAAAACAAGTGAGGGAGGGAGTGACTCTGATTCCGATGAAAGTACAGAGCTCTCAGATCCTGTTTCAGAGCTGCTCTTCCTCTCGTTGTAAATTCCCTGGTTCTTCCTTTTTTTTTACGCCTCAGCAGTTCAGCCTCTGTCTGGTTTGACCCTGCTGTCCCTTGTGTACAGCCTTGGGTATTCTTGCTTCATTGGTATAACAGGTGCTTCCCAAGGTACTGTCCCCAAGATTCAGAACCAAACTGTCACTCCCAGTCTGGCACAAAAGGCTTTGTTTAATTTCTTTTGCCAGTTTCACAACCGCCATAGTAAGTTAATGTGGTGTCGGTAGAATACCAGATCCTTCTATATCATCTGGTTTGGGGGATGGTGTTGACCAGAGTTTTATAGCCTTTCTTCTGAGATCTCAGAAGTGGCGTCTGGGTGTCCATGTCCCTTAGAGCATCTTTGCTAGCTGAGCGGAAGTGTGTCTGTGTCCAGCCGTACACCACACAGTTCAGAAGGCCTTGAGAGGATGAGGTGAAGGCCTGGGATGAAGATGAGGAAGTAAAAGTTAAGCCATGGACTGAGGTTGCACACGGCTTGGATGTAGGTTTCAGAGCAGCTGGCAGTTTTACCTGTAAGATGTACAGAATGACGCCCACAACTCCCTCCACTGATTTGGGGTTGTACAGAATCATGGCTGCCAGGAAGACTGCTGAAATGAAAAGGTAAATAAGGCAATATATCAAAAAGGAGAATGTGATTTTCAGCTGCTACAAATATTTTAGCAAGCCCGGGGGGGCCCTATGATTCTGAGCTGGGTGAACAGTACTGTAGTTACCTGGGCCCCAACAGAAGAAGAAGACAGAGGGGTAGAGGAGCATGTGTCGGTCCAGAACACGAAGCGACGCCCACTGCCTGTCGCCTAGGAAACCACTAGAACTCACACAACGTCTGTAAACAGTGCGGGCTTTTCCCATGAGCACCTGGTGTAGACAAAGGACGTGTGAAGCCAAGATACATTTGAGTAAAATAAATTGTAACCATGGGATAGGCTGACTTACCACAATGCCAACAAAGGTGAGGAGGAACGCTGCCAGGAAGACAGCAATACTGTACATGTGTACCAGGCGGCAAGCTGAGTCCACCTCCATCTTGCTCAAGTCAGTGGACATGAAGAGTGCCTCCGTGTGCATTAGAAGGCACCTAATATGCAGGGAGAGGGACATTAGTCAAACCGTTATGCACCTCAAATCAACAAGAGATATGTCTAAAAATTAAAATAGAAAAAAAGACGATTAAATCATATTAATTGACCAAACATTTAGCACGGAAGTGCTTGATATGAATTCTGATTGCCTTACTAAAACTGCAAACCTTATTGACACACAATTATCTCTATCCCAAAGCAATCTCACTCCATGATAATACTCCTACTTTGATGCATGCTACAGACCTACTTGTAAGGCTGGCTGAAGTTTGTGTAACAGTGGTCCATGTTTCCTGTTACCAACACTGGCAGCATCAGCAGCACGGGGAGGACACTGGAGGAGAAACGGGGACAGGACATTTAGCATACTCCCTCTATTAGATGCATAATGACATCTACTGAACTTTAAATAGGTCAAGCATATACTAGGCCGTCATTGTAAATAAGAATTTGTTCTTAACTGACTTGCCTGGTTAAATAAATACATGTAAATGAAATACTCTTTCTGTGAAATAGTCCATGCTCACCATGACAGGACTGCAGCAATCTTGCTGAAACTTCTCAGTTTGGTGGCACACTTCAACAAAACAGAGACCAGACTTTAACCAACAGTTGAATATGGGGAATTACAGACAACCAAATGTGTAAGACATTAAAACGATCATTTATCAGGTAGCACCTACTTGGGCTGGGTATCCATGAAGGCTACTGTAGAATCTGTTATTTAGCCCAGAGTACAGGGTCCATACATAGTTCAATGTGTAGAAGAACGAGGTCATATACAGCATCTGTTAAAAGACAGGGGTTCTCCGTCAGTGGTCACCATGAATCAACCAACATTTACTTCTATTTTAATGGTGAGAAGCATGGTATGACGTGTCAATGGAATGGTGTTCCCTTTCTGCGTATCCATGGAGATTAGATATCTAGGACCATCATTGGTTTTGTTGTGGGGTTATATATCATGCTCCCTTTTGGGACAGAATATTCCAGTGCACAAGTACAAGGGAAATGGGTCAGCCACATCCAGACTCCTTTGTCCCGATCTAACAGAATTGAAGAGGCGTCAAATTGGGCTAGATTTGCTGCTCTACTTCATTTGGGCCGGATCTAGATCGGCCTTGGTCATCTATTTCTCAGAGTGAAACGAAGTCAACTCTTGCTGTAAATGAATGTATTATATGTCTGTGTACATACCTGTTCAACGATGTGTAGGTTGTAGCAGGTGGCATGGCTATCACAGTCCTGGGTGAACAGTACTGCTCCTATCAGCCAGCTGACTGCCAGCAGCAAGTCTGTCACACTCAGTAAGAACAATGGCTGGATCTGCAGAGGAGGTAGTATTGGGCATTGTTTTGGAGTCTAAAGCACAGTCATGGTATTGTAGGTAGGTTAATAATATTGTTATTATTAACATAAACAATAACCGATTGGATTTATATAGCGCCTTTCTACCAACTAAGGTAGGCTATAATATATGCTTAAATGAGGAAACAATTAAAACCAACTGTAGAGGGGATCATCTGTAGTGTTTGTAACTAACCTCAGGTGTCCTTATAAGGTGTTGGAAAGTTGCATAAACAATTATGGAACCTGAACCGACAATGCTGCAAATAACAACAAAAAATACATTGGGAAGAGCTCTTGACTTGACCTGTGTGATCACCAGATTGTACAATTACAAAGAGGTTGTAAATGCTGTGCCCTTCTTACCTTAGCACTGCCATTATCATCTGGATCCATCTGACTGCAAAGTACACCTTTACAGGGGAAAGGTGTTGATTAGAAACCAAAACAGTCACTATCCCTACCTGCAGAGGGCGAGGCAGATCCTATAACAGATCCTATAACACTACTCTGGTCAATTGGGGAGAATAATCTCATCCACTTTCTACAGTGCGAGAGGGTGGTCCCACCCCCCAAAGCCATGCAGCAGACACATGTGGCAACGATGTAGCTACAATTTAGAAATACACATTGCTGTACACTGTACAGTAGTTTAAATACAGGACAACTACAAATGAATAATCACAATACTTAATACTTAACACAATACTTGTAAATTACTTACAACAGTCCAGTCCTCAGGCGTTGTTGTGTTTTGCTCCGTGTTGTTTGAGACATCTTGCAAGACGAAATGTAACATTTTTTCTTTATTCCTTGAATATTCCTAGAATATATATATGTCGTTCCCAAAACATTCAGCCATAGCTTAAAACAACAGAGACTAGTTGTGATGTAGGCTGAGTACCCTAGACACGCACGGATCCAAAACTGAAGTGGTTGTACTGCAGTTTAACGTCACATAGAATGCAGGGCGCGCTCCCTCTCCGTTTGACCTAACCGGTCCTGCTTCGTCACATGACCGCAACAAGTGTAGCCACTCATCATGGCTGGTTTCAAAATCATATAATTTCCATTAGGCAATAGCCCATAGCCTATTCACCCTTGTTGTTTAAATGTCAAGTCACCACTTCACCCTGCAATAACCTTGGCCATGACAAAAATGAACTGCATCAATGTGAAAAACATACACTGACTGTACAAAACACGAAGAACAGGTGCGCCTAGCGCAGCTACCACCATACCCCGTTCAAAGGCACTCAATATGTTGTCCTGCCCATTCACCCTCTGAATGGAACACATACACAATCCATGTCTCAATCAGGTTTAAAAATCCCCCTTTAACCTGTCTCCTCCCCTTCATCTACACTGATTTGAAGTGGATTTAATAAGTGACATCAATAAGGGATCATAGCTTTCACCTGGTCAGACTGCCATTGAAAGAGCAGTCAGAGTGCAGTTATGTCACGGATATGACAAAACATTTATTTTTACTGCTCTAATTACATTGGTAAACAGTTTATAATAGCAATAAGGTACCTCCGGGGTTTGTGGTATATGGCCAATATACCACGGCTAAAGGCTGTGTCCAGGTCGTGCGTTAGAACAGCCCTTAGCCATGGTATATTGGCCATATACCACACCCCCACGTGCCTTTTGCTTAATTAGAGTGCAGTTATTCTGCAATTACTATGTCCAAAATACCACAGTTAACTGCAGTTACTACACTTTTACTGCAGTTACAAAACTGCAATTAGTTTTTTTAAGGGAGGCTTTCATAATATTTAGTATGAAATAAAGGGCAAACAGGGAGATTATTTACAAATGTACGTTTTACATTTCCTCCATCTGTGTTTTCAGATTTGTCTGTTCTGTAACATTTCCACTTGTTGGAATATGTATATACTGTTGGGGCGGCAGTGTTTAGTGTTTAGAGATTGGGGCCAATAACCGAAAGGTTGCTAGATTGAATCCCCGAGCTGACAAGGTAAAAATCTGTTGTTCTGCTCCTGAACAAGGCAGTTAACCCACTGTTCCTAGGCTGTCATTGTAAATAAGATTTTTTTCTTAAAATAATTTGTTCTTAACTGACTTGCCTAGTTAAATATTGGTTAAATTTATTTAAAAAAATTATATCCCCAGTTGGCTGCAGGTGGTAATAACACCTTAGATCCAATTCCTGTTTCCTGTTAAACATTTTAATTTTAAACCTGCAATACTCATTCATCATGCACGTTTATTAAAGCATAATAACAACAAATAAATATACACTCGGAACAATTATTTAAACAATAATATGACTCCAAATAAAATCTGACATTTAGAATGAAAGGCAACAACTTTTCAAAGGAATCAGGCCACTTGAAACTCCTGAACCATCAGTGGGCAGGTGTCTTTATTAAATGTCAGTTCTAGACAAAGTTATTTAAGCCAATGTTGACTGGTTTGATTATTAAACATACACTCAGTAGGCAGTTTGTTAGGCACACCACCCCGTTCCAAAAAATTGTTAACTTCTACAGACAGTGTGTCACGTGGCTGTGGCTTGAGTGTACAAAACATTAAGAATACCTGCTCTTTCCATGACATAGACATGCAACTCAATACTAGGAAGGTGGTCTTAATGTTTTGTACAGTGTATAAAGCAGGCTTGAACTTTAGAATGGGCAAAATGAGTGACTTAAGCGACTTTGAGCGTGGAATGTATGATCGTCGATTCCAGGCGCGCCGATTCCAGTGTCTCAGAAACGTCCGGCCTCCTGGGCTTATTATGCACGACAGTGTCTAGGATTTACCGAGAATGGTGCGACAAACAAAAAACATCCGGTCAGCGGCAGTCCTATGGGCGAAAACAGATCGTTGAGAGGTCGAAGGAGAATGGCAATAATTGTGCAAGCTACAAACAGGAAAATAACGGCGCAGTACAACAGTGCTGTGCAGAACGACATCTCGGAGCGCACAACACATCGGTCCTTGTCACAGATGGGCTATTGCAGCATGAGTCCATGGCCCTATCCTGCCTGGTGTCAATGATAAAGGCTGGTGGTGTAATGGTGTGGGGAATGTTTTCCCTTGATACCAATTGAGCAACGTTTCCATGCCCTGAAGAATTCAGGCTGTTCTGGCGCAAAGTGGGGTCCGACCCGGTACTAGATAGGTGTACCTAATAAACTGGATACAATCAGATGGATATTGTTGATGAAAATCATAGTGAATGTGATCCTCCTTAAGAATATCTGTTGGAGTTTTGGTTATGATTGATTCAACTGCAATTCTTTTCAGTTAACGAACATTACGGAAAATAACCGACATCATAAATAACTACATGACAAATAAAATGTAGACAAATATCGATGCCAAAACACCAAGGGACATCTGATTTCTTCTCCCACCTGTGTAGAGAAGAATGGTGCCATTAGTTATTCTCATGTCAGTCTTCATAATTATCTTATACCAGAAGTATCATCAGTGGAGCACACATTAAGGTTGATATCTTCCTGTATTAGAATGAATTAATAGACACTGTCATGCATTTTGATACTAATATGCTTTCTAGAAGCTCACAGCTCGTACCGTTCTGAAGCAGCATGCCCTCAGTGACAGATAGGGAGCCATTGTTAGGGGCTGGAGCTATCTGCAGCAGCTTGCACATTAGAGGGTAGATGTGGACACTGTCAAATGGCTCGGACAGATAACTCTTCTTGAAATCTGGTCCAAAAGCACGGAAGATGGTCTTCATGTCCATTTCGTCCATATGGAATCCATGATCTCCTTTGTTCACGTAGACGATCAACCGCTGTTGAAATTACATATATATCATAATTGTTTTTATTTTTTTAATCTGTGATATTTTTACTTGACCATTTTTTACTTTATACATAGTATATGAAGTGTCTTTAAATTTAATACCAGTACCTACCGAGTTTAAGTTGAAACCTAGATCAGCAATGACAATAATAGGCTGCATTCTGTCATTCTTGGACAAATGAAAGTTCTCTGGCATATCTTCCTTCTTGTAGACTGTGAGGTTTGGGGCCTTCATGAGAGCATCATAAACCTGCTGTTCCTTTCCTTTCTTCGGTGTGATCATTCCAAACCCGCCGTAGTCAAGGAGCTCAAAATAAACCAAGTTGAAGAAATTCAGGTATTTAGAGAGGATTATCTCATCTACAAGAGGTCTTTTTTTAACGGTGGTCATGCCATGGTCAGAGGTGATGATGACGTTCAGGTTATCTGTCAAACCATCTCGCTGGATGGCCTCCCTCAGGTATCCGATGGTGCGGTCAATCTGCTTTATTATGGTTTTCCTGTCAGGATGGTCTGGTCCTTTGGCATGACCCACGTTGTCAGGCTCTCCATAGTACAGAGTCACAAAGTCAAAATCTTCTTCGGTGAACCAGCTCAACACAGTGTCAATATTCTGATGCCACTCTGTTTCGTTATCATCTTGTTGACCTGTTTCCTCAACCACCGCCCGGTTTACACATTGACCACTGTAGTTGGCGGCTCCTCCTGGAAAGAAAAAGGAACCTGTTTTCAGGCCCTGAAAGAGAAGAAAAGGTATGTATGCTTGTATGTATGCTTCTAATTACAGGGTGTAGTAGGGTCTTAACTTTCATCAGAGCTACTTCATTCATGTATAAATAATCAAATAAAACGTTATTTGTCACATGCGCCGAATACAACAAGTGTAGACCTTACCGTGAAATGCTTACTTACCAGCCCTTAACCAACAGTGTAGTTCAAGAAGAGTTAAGAAAATATTTACCAAATAAACTAATGTAAAAAAGGCAATAAATTATAAAAAGTAACACAATAACATAACAATAACGAGGCTATATACAGGGGGTACCGGTACCGAGTCAGTGTGCGGGGGTACAGATTAGTTGAGGTAATTTGTACATGTAGGTAGGGATGAAGTGACTATGCATAGATAATAAACAGCGAGTAGCAGCAGTGTACAAAACAAATGGAGGGGGGGTCAATGTAATAGTCTGACAGTGGTTTCTGTAGCTGTCAGTAGGAGGACTGTAAGCTAAATATGCATATTAGACAAATAACACTTGTGATATTTTATGTCCAGGATGAAATCCTGACCAGTTCCTCACCTGGTTTTGTGCTGTAATCCACAACGGTAAGGCTCCATTGTCCCACCACTCAGACCTCTTCAAGGTAGCTTTATGGCCCACTTTCTGATGAGTTGTGGAATTAAACATCATATTGTGAACAACTCCATGATCCTCTATCCATCTCCCTGTGAGAGATATGAGAAGAAAATAGAATGACATGTAAATATTTTCTAATGCCAACAACCTTCCAGTTTGAATTGTCTTTTCGTCATGACATTATGATAAACAGTATCCAAAACCTCAATGATGTGTCTTATCAAGGATATCAAAGATGGCATTTACAACTTTAATTGCTGTACTATAATTATTTTTTATCACTGTCATATAAGAGAACATTTAGAAATTGTCTGTAGATTTGTGGGTTTTTCCTGCATTAACAAATGAAAACATAAGGTGATTTCCATTTCTCAGGAATAACTCTAAGGTCAGATTAAAGTGAGGTCAATTGCCCAGAAATAAAGTAAGCAGCAAGTTTGAAGAGATTTGTATTTAAATAATTAGGACCCGAAGGATATGTACAGTATGTGCCTATATACAGTGTGTTATGTTTGTTCCTTATATAATGAAAAACCGGGGCGTAGGTTTAACTACTTTTAATAAACATATACTTCAGCTAGAAAACTCCATGTATAGCCATGCAAGGCATTCTTCAACCACCTGCCACCCGCATAGCCTGCTGGGTAACGTAGTCTAAATGTTATTAACACATAACAACACGCCTTCTTTCCTTTAAAATAAATCTACTTTTCTATTCAACTACACATGTCACATCACATTTGTTTACTCAACCTACATAACATGCAATTTTCAATAACAAACATTTCTTACCCCAATTTTTTTTTAATATTATTTTTTCAACTAAATATAGTCTGTCTAACAATACTCTATTGTGGCTCTATTTCTTTTCACATAAACAAAACATTCAGTCCAGGTGCCCCTTTTTTTTGTATTTTTCTTTTTTAGCAGTTCTCGATAAGCCTTTCAGGGGCTCTGACAGTCCTTTTTGGTTGTTCTGCTGAAGTGCTTCCTGAAATAGTTGGACAGTGTTCATTGTCAGTCAGGGTGTTCTGACTGAATTGTCCATTTCTAAAGGCATTTGACGCTTCAGCAGTATCCTCCGGATGATCCTCAGTCCCTTGAGTGAATGGCTGAAGCCTTAGATCCACTGTTTCGTCTCAGTTGTGATCCATGCTCCATTTGGATCTCATAGGATAGCGGTGCAACTTCTCTCTGCACACACCCTTGCTGCATCCAGGTTCCGGTAGTGATGTCTCGGAGTCGTACATGATCTCCAGGTTTCAGTTCAGGTAAGTGTCTTGCACTTTTGTCATGTCGCTGTTTTTGTTTGTCTTTCTGTTTTTCCTTCGAGTTTGACTTTGTGAGCACCTCTGGGTGTTAGCAAGTCCTCATGTGTGGGTAGGTTGGTTCTGATGCGACGTCCCATCAACATTTGTGCAGGTGAAAGTCCGTTCTGCTGCGGTGCGCTGCGGTAGATCAGATTTTTTAGGAAATCCTCCTTTCCATCGTGTGCCTTTATCATCAGACCTTTGACAATTTTGACTGAACTCTCTGCTAAGCCGTTGGACCTTGGTTAGTTGGGGCTGGAGGTGTTGTGTCGGAATCCCCAGTCGTCAGCGAACGATCTGAATTCGGAACTTGAGAACTGCGGGCCATTGTCCGAGTACAGTTCAGGTAGGTGATTACAGCTTTGCTGGAGGTAGTTGGCAGTGTTGCTACTTCAGGGTTGTTTGAGTTGTAGTCGGTAGCAACAATGTGACCTTTGCCATTGCAGTCAAAAAGGTCAAGTCCAACTTTGTAGTAGGGTCTGTTGGGTACTGGATGAGGCATTAGCGGCTCTGCTTGCTGCTTTGGCCTGAAAGGTCAAACACAGTTCTCATGAAGCAGTGGTCTGGCTGATTTCCTGGTTCATTCTTGGCCAGTACATTACTTCTCGTGCTCGTCGTTTGCATTTTTTCCTCACCCAAGTGGCCCTCGTGTATTTTCTGTAGCATTTCTTTGAGTAGTGTCATGGGAATGACAATCTTGTTGCCTTTGAACACTATGTCATCCACAACGGTGAGCTCTGCTCTGCACATCCAGTAAACCTGTATTCTCCTTGGACAGTTGTTTTTCTGTGCGGGCCATCCTATTAGTGTTGTTTCTTTCAACTCTGTCATTGTTTGGTCAGCTGCAGTCTCTCTTTTCATCTGCTCCATTCTCTCAGAAGACACAGGAAGTGATGCTACGATCATGTCGACGTAGGCCTGAATCTCAGTGTTTTTCTGTGTCGAAGCTCTCCTTCTTGTCGACTGCTCGAGAAAGAGTGTCGGTGGCGAACATGAACTTTCCCGGGGTATAGATCATCTTCACATCATACTTTTGCAGTCTGATCAACATTCTCTGGATTCTCATTGGACAATCATTCATTGGCTTAGACATGATTGACACCAATGGTTTGTGGTTTCTACTTCGAAGTCTCGTCCGTAGACGTATTGGTGAAACCTTTCACAAGCGTATGTGCTTGCCAGTAGTTCTCTCTCTATTTGTGCATACCTTGTCTCTGCGCCTGTCAACACTCTGGACGCATAAGTGACGGGGTGCCATGTGTCGTCATGCTGTTGCAGAAGAACTGCTCCCAGGCCAAACTGTGACGTGTCTGCAGAAATCCTTGTGCTTTTCTCTGGATCATAGAACCTGAGCACTGGCTCTTCTGTGATTGTCTTCTTTAGGTTTTTGAAGCAGTTTTCCTGTTCATGGGACCATTCCCATAAATTGTTCTGTTCCAGAAGACATCTGAGTGGCGCGGACTGTGCTGACAGTTGAGGTATGAACTTTGCAAGGTAGGTGATCATGCCCATGAAGCGTCTCACATCGTCCTTGTTCTTCGGGCGCTCCATGTTGTTGATGGCTGATGTTTTCCTCGGGTCTGACTTGACTCCGTCCTCTGAAAGTATGTCTACCACGAAGGTAAGTGTTTTCACACCAAACTCGCATTTGTCCTTGTTTAGTTTTAGGTTGACTTTCCGTGGCAGGTCCAGCACTTGTCTCACTCTCGCATCGTGTTTTTCTTTTGTGGACCCCCAGACGATGATGTCATCCATCATAGTCTCCACTCCTAGAATGTGCTCAAAGATCATGTGGATTGTCTTGTGGTAGACCTCTGGCGCTGAGAGAATCCCATATGGTAGACGAAGAAATCTGTACCTGCCCTCAGGTGTGTTGAATGTGCATAGCCTTGCGCTTGCATCATCTAGCTTCATTTGCCAGAATCCTGATGAGGCATCAAGCTTACTGAACCACTTTTCTCCAGCAAACTGCTACATTATCTCTTCTCTGGTTGGCAACTTGAAATGCTCTCTCTTGATTGCTTTGTTGAGATCTCTCGGGTCTAGACATATCCTGAGATCGCCGTTCTTTTTCACCACAATAACCAGTGAGCTTACCCAGTCTGTAGGTTCATCCATTTTTGTGATGACGTCCATCTTTTCCATGCGTCCGAGTTCCTCTTTGAGCTTTTTCCTCAGTGCAAATGGAACTTTTCTGCATGCATGCACAACTGGAGTAATTTTGCCATCAGTACATATTTTGTGTTCTCCTGGTAAACATCCAAGACCCTCAAACACGTCCTCATACTCAGCCAGTAGCGAGTCTTGGTCATTTTCAGTCTGTGATGTCACTACATACACTCTTTTCAACAAATTGAGCTTTTCACATGCATTGATTCCTAGAATAGGCTGTACACTCTTTTCCACAATCAGCAGCTGTGCTCTGAACTGTTTTCCTTTGTGCTGTAAAGTTAGTATGCAGCTACCTTTGACTGGTACGTTCTCCCCAGTATAACAAGTAACCTTAATTTTCACCGGGTGTATTTTGCTCTTCACCTTCAGTTTTGTAGTCATCCAGCGACAACAGGTTTACCTGTGCTCCAGTATCAAGCTTGAATGGTATTATAGTTTCATTCACAGTCAATGGCACAATCCATTCAGCATTTACTGCATTGCATATTTCCACAGAATCAACAAAGAATTCTTCAATCTCCTCGACTGTGTGAACCTTTTTCTTTGTAGCCTCAGCTTTGCAGCATTTTGAGAAATTATTATTTTTCCCACAGTTGTTACATGATTTGCCATATGCAGGGCATTTTTTTTGGCTTGTGGATAAATCCACATTTTCCACATGTAATGTTTTGATTTCTCTCTTTTGCTTGTTTTTGTTTTGTAAGGTGTTGTGTGTGTTGCTCCTGTCTTTTTATTGCATACACTGACGTCTCATCCCTGCACAGCTCTTTAGCTTGTGCTCTGGTGGTTTCAGCTGCTCAACACATATTCACTGCTTTATCCAAAGTTAAATCTTGCTCACACAGCAATCTCTCCTTGACTCCATTATCAAGTTTGCCACAGACTATCCTGTCTTTCACTAGTGAGTCTTTCACATTTTCAAATTCACACGTTTTGCTCAGTGTGTTCAGCTCAGCCAAATACTGGTCAAAACTGACTCCGTTTCTGATCATAAGAGAAAAACTTGTATCTCTCAAACGTGACGTTCTGGCTTGGTACAAAGTACTCCTCAAATTTAGCCATTAGCACAGTCAATGTCAAGTTTGCCTCGTCTTGCTGAAAGCTATTGTAAACGTCCAATGCATCCTCTCCAATAACATGCAGAAAAATGGAAGCTTTCAATGTCATCATCTCCCCCTGCACCACTGGCTGCTAGGTAGATATTGAATCTCTGCTTGAAACGTTTCCAGTTGTCAGCTTGATTGCCTGTTAACTGCATAGGAGTAGGAGGACTAAGCCTATCCATGACAAAGAACAGGAACAGTGTCAACCTCAGTATGTTGCTCCTCAACCTGCTCGTCAACAGATTCCAATGCAGCCTCGCTCTCGCTGCTGTCACTCTCGCTGCTGCGGCTCGTTGCCCTCGCTCATGCAAGCTAGCATCTTCGACTACTCACGTCACTTGACTTGTGGTAGAATGTTCAATTTTCGTCGCGGAAATTTGCAGAGTTACTCCTTTCTTTTCTCTGTCTCGTCATAGCGACTACCAATCTGACACCATGTTATGTTTGTTCCTTATATAATGACAAGCCGGGGCGTAGGTTTAACTACTTTTAATGAACATACACTTCAGCTAGAAAACTCCATGTATAGCCATGCAAGGCATTCTTCAACCACCTGCCCCCGCATAGCCTGCTGGGTAACGTAGTCTAAATGTTATTAACAGGTAACAACACAGTGTACATTTGATTTATTTTATTTTTATTTTACCATTATTTGACTAAGCAAGTCAGTTAATCCAAATCTACTAATTATATGCATATTCTCGTTTCTGGGAAAGAGTAGTAACCAGTTTAAATCGGGTACGTTTTTTATCCGGCCGTGCAAATACTGCCCCCTAGCCCCAACAGGTTAAGAAAAAATTATTATTTTCAATGACGGCCTAGGAACAGTGGGTTAACTGCCTTGTTTAGGGGCAGAACGACATTAGATTGTCCTAAAAACGCGAAAGAACATTTCATTTACATTTTAGTCATTTAGCAGAGATAAGAGCGACTTACAAGAACAATTATGGTTAAGTGCTGTGCTCAAGGGCACATCAACATATTTTCCACCTAGTAAGCACTTAACCACTAGGCTACCTGCCAGCCAGAACACTGGCAAGTGAGGCTACTTTGTAACGTGAGTGAGATCATGGTCAGGACTGGGATTTTCTGGGCACATGCCACAAACAAAACAGTTTTTTAGGGTAACAATTTTAATATTTGGCCAAAGAAATCAATTGTCAATAATTCATCTACAGTAGTAGGCTACATTTGACTTCAAAAACAGTTTTGAAACAGTAACTTGGGCCCGTAGTCACATTTTACCCGAGGAAATACTTCTTATTTTTTATTAATATGCACCTGATTGAGAACTTCAAACAAGCTGCTCAAATGCATGCAACAAGTCAATAGCATTTTGTAACTCTTCTGCCTTACCAGTTATGGTGGTAAAGTGAGATGGGGACGTCATGGTGATAGCCGGAGGGGTGATGTACTTTGCCTTCACTCCATCTTCCACTAACTTGTCCATGTGAGGGGTGTCTACGTCTTGATCATAGTCCCATCGGAAACCATCAAAGGAGATCACCAGCAACTTGTTGTGTGTCCCCTTGTTCAATGGTTTGCACTCTACACTGAGAAAAACTGCCATTCCCAAATACAAATCCAACCACATCTTGATGTCTTGGCTTGTCTGCACTAACTAATCCTGTTGGGCTTGATGGATGTCATTTATAGTCATCATTGTGGTCAGGAAGATAACATGTGTTCTGAGTGTTATCTTCAAAGGACAAACCTTGAATGTGCCTTGCTTTAATAGACAGGAGGGGTGTTATCAATTGTTATCTGAAGAGAGATTTCACCTAAGATGACTAGAAATTAGTCTATGGACCCAAGAGTGTCATTAACCCAAGACTAAGATCTGTCTACTCAGCTAATCAGCATATAGGTAGAGTTATCTTTAGTTGTGAGTGTAGTAATGGGTCAGGTAGGACCCTGTAATGATGCTCTAAACAGCATGCCAGAGCCCTGAGGTTAAACAAGGTATTTGACAGCCTCTACTTCTATGCCTTGTACCTGAGTAGACAGATCTTAGTTTTTTAAAAACCTTTGCCGTCCAAAATACTCCACCAACAGCTTCTGTCCAAGGCAATCCACCGTATCAACAAAACAGTAAAACATGACCCTGAAAATGACGATGAACTATTAACTTTCCTAAAATCAATCTACTAAAATGTCATTGTACATGATAGTAATCTTATCTAGGTGACCTCAGGCAGTGTCCCAACCCATTAGGGGTTGCAGCAGGTGACTTTGCTGATAGCTGCTTTATTGAGGAAAAGTTTTACTTTCTATGACTGTGATAGAGTTGAAGTCGTAGGTTTACATACACCACAGCCAAATACATTTAAACTCAGTTTTTCACAATTCCTGACATTTAATCCTAGTAAAAATTCCCTGTCTTAAGTCAGTTAGGATCACCACTTGATTTTAAGAATGTGAAATGTCAGAATAATAGTAGAGAGTGATTAATTTCAGCTTTTATTTCTTTCATCGTGCTTCACGGTTGGGATGGTGTTCTTCAGCTTGCAAGCTTCCCCCTTTTTCCTCCAACATAACAATGGTCATTATGGCCAAACAGTTCTATTTTTGTTTCATCAAACCAGAGGACACTTCTCCAAAAACTATGATCTTTGTCCCCGTGTGCAGTTGCAAACCGTAGTCTGGCTTTTTTATGGCGGTTTTGGAGCAGTGGCTTCTTCCTTGCTGATCGGTCTTTCAGGTTATGTCGATATAGGACTCGTGTTACTGTGGATATAGATACTTTTGTACCCGTTTCCTCCAGCATCTTCACAAGGTCCTTTACTGTTGTTCTGGGAATGATTTTCACTTTTCGCACCAAAGTACGTTCATCTCTAGGAGACAGAACGCGTCTCCTTCCTGAGCGGTATGACGGCTTTGTGGTCCCATGGTGTTTATACTTGCGTACTATTGTTTGTACAGATGAACGTGGTACCTTCAGGCGTTGGAAATTGCTCCCAAGGATGAACCAGACTTGTGGAGGTCTACAATTTTTTTATGAGGTCTTGGCTGATTTCTTTTGATTTTCCCATGATGTCAAGCAAAGAGGCGTTGAGTTTCAAGGTAGGCCTTGAAATACATCCACAGGTACACCTCCAATTGACTCAAATGATGTCAATTAGCCTATCAGAAGCTTATAAAGCCATGAAGTCATTTTCTGGAATTTTCCAAGCTGTTTAAAGGCACAGTCAACTTAGTGTATGTAAACTTCTGACCCACTGGAATTGTGGTACAGTGAATTATAAGTGAAATAATCTGTCTGTAAACAATTGTTGGAAAAATTACTTGTGTCATGCACAAAGTAGATGTCCTAACCGACTTGCCAAAACTATAGTTTGTTATCAAGAAATTTGTGGAGTGGTTGAAAAACAAGTTTTAATGACTCCAACCTAAGTGTATGTAAACCTCCGACTTCAACTGTATGTGATTCTCTCACCTAGCTATCTTAAAATGAATCAATTAACTGTAGTCACTCTGGAGCCATAGGAGGACGGCTCATTGTAATGGCTGGAATGGGGTTAATGGGACGTTATCAAAGAGATCGAACATATGGAAACCACGTTTGACACCGTTCCATTCATTTCTTTCCAGCCATTACAATGAGCCGTCCTCCTATAACTCCTGATGATTGATATAATATCAATAAATACTCACATTTACCCTTTCATTTTTATTGATCATTCAATAATGTCATGGAAATAGCCTACCAATGATGTCATAGCAATGTACACTGAACAAAAATATAAACGCAACATGTAAAGTGTTGGTCCCATGTTTCATGAGTTGAAATAAAATATCCCAGAAATTGTCCATATGCACAAAAAGCATATTTCTCTCAAATTTTGTGCACAAATATCTACATCCCTGTTAGTGTGCATTTCTCCTTTGTCAAGATAATCCATCCACCTGACAGTTGTGGCATATCAAGAAGCTGATTAAACAGCATGCGCTGGGGACCTTGCGCTGGGGACAATAAAAGGCCACTCTAAAATGTTCAGTTTTGTCAAACAACACAATGCCATGTTTTGAGGGAGCATGCAACTGGCCTTCTGACTGCAGGAATGCCCACCAGAGCTGTTTCCATAGAATTTAATGTTAATTTCTCTATTATAAGCCACCTCCAACATCATTTTAGAGAATTTGTCTGTAGTTTTAGAGAATTTGTCAGCAGTCCAACCTGCCTCAGAACCGCAGACCAAGTGTATGGCGTTGTGTGGGCGGGCAGTTTGCTGATGTCAACATTGTGAACAGAGTGCCCCATGGTGGCGATGTGGTTATGGTATGGGCAGGTTTAAGCTACAGACAACGAACACAATTTCATTTTATCGATGGCAATTTGATACCGTGACGAGATCCTGCGGCCCATTGTCGTACCATTCATCCTCTGCCATCACCTCATGTTTCAGCATGATAATGCATGGCCCCATGTTGCCAGAATCTTTACAAAATTCCTGGAAGCTGAAAATGTCACAGTTCTTCCATGACCTGCATACTCACCAGACATGTCACCCATTGAGCATGTTTGGGATGCTCTGGATCGACGTGTACGACAGTGTGTTCCGGTTCCAGCCAATATCCAGAAACTTTGCACAGCCATCGAAGAGGAGTGGGACATCATTCCGCAGGCCACAATCAAAAGCCTGATCAACTCTATGCCAATGAGATGTGTTCATGCATGAGGCAAATGGTGGTCACAGCAGATACTGACTGGTTTTCTGATACACACCCCTACCTTTATTTTAAGGTATCTGTCACCAACAGATGCCTGTTTGTATTCCCTGTCATGTGAAATCCATAGATTGGGCCTAATGAATGTATTTCAATTGACTGATTTTCTTATATGAACTGTACCTCAGTAAAATCTTTGAAATTGTTGCATGTGTTGTTTATAATGTTGTTCAGTATAGTAAAAACGTGTTTCGTAAGCCTATCAATACTTACACCCCTCATATCCTCTCGCTTGTCCTCAAGGGCAATTACTAACATAATTAGTCACTAAACCTAGGGTTATGTGTGAGAGGCCGATTACCATAGAGTGAACAAGATCTTACGAATGGCTTTCTGACAGATCAATACAGAGTGGTGAACTAACGTGAAAGCATCTATTTATCATTTTGAGAGTATGTGGTGGGTACGAAGCACAAGATATTTCAAGTGTGGCAGGAGAAGGGTGTAAACTAATTTAAAACGTTAGCCACCAGAGGGCAGTATTGTCAAGTTAGTGATAGCGCGGTGCGCAGCAACACCTCATTGAAGATGAGGGTGCAGCTGAAGTGATGCGGGAGCCAGTGAAATAATCTTTGGGACTGTTCTCCAACCGTCTTTCATAAAGAGGAAAGGGGGAGACACAACTACATTGAACGTCAAGAGGGCAGGTTCCTCTATCGCTGCTGATATAAACAATGGATTGAGAATGGGGTTTGGCTCTCTGTGTGGTGAAGTCATCTCTCTTAGCCGAGTTTGCTCAAATCGGAGCCTTTGAATTTGAAAAGTTTTTTTTGTCACCATCACTGGTTTGGGATTATTTTTGTTCATGTTTTTATAAGGTGAGTTTAGAATCAATGACAAAGTATTTGCATAAACATGCATTGAAAATTGTTGATATTGAACATATTTTAATAATATCCGTTATAGTGCACTTTGTTGATCAAAATGTTTCTGATGATGGAATTCCCCCAGTTTTACATAGGCCTAGTTTATTATGTGTGACACCTGCCTGTAGATTCTCAAGGCTTTTTTTTCAAGGTTGAATAATTGACTGGTTGTAGGAAAGGCTACATCGATCAAAGCTTTTGCAAGTGTTGCAGGAAAATGTGTTGGTAACAGTAATTCAAATATGTCCAGCAACACTGAGGTCATATCTACCTGTCACCGTACCTGCTCTTGCCAATCTGCGTTATTACGCAACTGAATTCAGCTGTGGAACCTGGTGGGGTTTTATTTCATCTGTATGAAGTTATGAGCATCCTTCATTCACCCTGAATGAATTAACAGGGCAGGGTCGTTCTGGTTTCCAGTCACCTAATATAAACAGGGATGGTTATCTGATGTAGTTTGTGCTGCAGGTCACTAGGGTACCCAGCTAGCACATAATGTTCTAAGAAACATATGTTTCTTAGTGCTTGGCGAGAGTGGGGTTGTCCTACGGTTATTTTGCATACAACCTTCCCATAACATTTCCTACAGGTTTCCTCTATTCAAAGTCATGTTCTCAGAATGTTCAGAGAACGTTAAGAAACAACGTTCTTCTGTGGGAATTTCAGTACTTCAGCATAACGTTTTCTGCAGGTTTCCTCTTGGTTCTATTTAAAGTCATGTTCTCAGAGAATTAAGAAAACTTCCCATAAAAACCACAAGAAAACATGAGTATAGTTCAAAGAACGTTCTGAGAATATTATTTTAAAACATATACGTTCTGTTCTCAGCATCAACAAAACTCTCTCTATCCTCTATCTGGTTAAGTGAGTTCAGGTGTGTTGGCCTCACCCACTAATTGGCCACATCTGATCTTAATGAGGGCTTGTTTCCTTTGACATAGGGTCTGTTTGAATAGACTAAAATGAACAGCTTTGTATGAGTAAAAAAAACATGTCATGCTAGCTCCATCCTGATGGTGCAGTCGACTAATTTCACGTATGGAGAGCAGAAGATCATAGGTTTGAATTTCACAGTAATAATAAAAAAGTAACCTTTATTTAACTAGGCAAGTCAGTTATGAACAAATTCTTATTTACACCTGCCAAACCCGGGCAACACGGCCAATTGTGCACCGCCCTATGGGACTACCAATCATGGCTGGTTGTGACACAGCCTGGATTCAAACCAGGGTGTCTGTTGTGACACCTCTAGCACTGAGATGTAGTGCCTTAGACCGCTGTGCCACTCGGGAACCCAATGCAATGCCAAGCCATGCCATGCCACAATAAAAATACATGTGTTTTCATGATTAATGCCTAAGCAAATACATTTCCATGTGTCTTATCTGTGCTTGGAGTTCAAAACAGTTCAACTAAGCTGGTAGTCTTATTGAAACATGTTCTCAGAACGCTATTTAATTACCTTCAAATAACCTATAATTTCCGTTCTCAGAACGTTAATAAAACCTCCCAGGAAAACTTTCAGGGAACCATAGAAAAACGTTCTCAGAACCTCCCTACAACCTAAAAATGTACGTTCCCAGAACAGGAGAAATGTTAACTTCCATTCTCAGAATGTTTAAATAACTTTCAGTTTTAATGGTCAGGAAACTTATGTCTTCGTTTCCAGAACCAATAACATACATTCCCTCAACTTCCAAGGAACTACATTTGCTAGCTGGGTATGCTGTTACATGTTAGTCATCTAGCAGATGCTAGCTTTGTGATTCAAACTACCAACCTTTCAGTTACTGGCCCAACGCTTTTAACCACTAGGCTACCTGCCACCTTGTTGCACTGCCCTACTTCAGTCTAACAACTCTCCCAGTCTTTCAATAGAACTATTTTTCCTGATCAACACCCTGAATTTGAACCAAGAACAGTGCTTGACTTGGGCAGGAGCACTGACCAATAATCGAGATTGACAATAAAAATTGCTTGCTTCTGAAGGCATGTAAAATAATAATAATAATAATACTTTTTAAATAAAGACCTGTAGCTTACACACATGTAGGCATTAGTAAAAAATATAGTAAATTGATCAAGAGAATTATACCTAACCAAATGATCTTGTCTGATCAAGTGCAGCTGCATGCCTACACACAAACAGTTGCTCAGAGAGAGAGAGCGGTTAGAGGGAGTTCCCCCTAAAAGAAGCCAACAAGGAACTGACAGTGGTGTTTCTATGAATATGCAAATACACCTGAATCTCTCTCCTGTGAGTGGCAGAAAAACATAGCTGATGTGTTATTGACAGCTGAGTCTAACTCATACTGCTCCTGTTGATAGCATTCACAGGAGGTTGACGGAACCTTAATTGGGGAGGACGGGCTTGTGGTAAAGGCTGGAGCGTAACGAGTGGAATGGTATCAAATACATCAAACACATGGTTTCTATGGTTTCCAGATGTTTGATGCCATTCCATTTTCTCCGTTCTGACCATTAATATGAGCCGTCCTCCCCTCAGCAGCCTCTTGTGATGCCTTTCCATTCCGTCCTACCCTGGCTTCTGTGTGTGTCTAAATTAATTAAGACAACTCATTAATTCTCTGCCATTTTAAAAAGAAAGAAGAGCTGGGATTTACCTTGTTAGCACTGACATGTGTTGGTTAACCTGATGAGCTGACCACTGTTAAATAAATAATGACATTCATTGGAAAGGTAAATGAACGGATATCCAACTAATAACACGCTTCCCTTTTGGTCTGCCTCTGATAGCACGTATGAGTAATGACTGGCTGCTGCACACTGACTGCTGTATGATTCATTGTTTTCAGGTTTAGAGTAAGAGGTGTTCTCTCACTGCCTTCTGTTTCCATGAATAACGAAGAGGCATTTTTATCATTGAGAGATATCAGCTTACTGAAACCAGGACGTCTTGAGGCATCACTTCAGACTGACAGTGACGTGTAGACGGTTACCCGTGTGGCTCAGTTGGTAGAGCATGGCGTTTGCAACGCCAGGGTTGTGGGTTTGATTCCCACGGGGGACCAGTACGGAGAAAAAATGTATGAAATGTATGAATTCACTACTGTAAGTCGCTCTGGATAAGAGCGTCTGCTAAATGACTAAAATGTAAAAATGTACACTTAAAATAAACTTGCCAAAAAGTTCATCCCCACACAAATGTGTCCTTTGCCTTGCTGAGAATTCCATCACTACAGAGAGTCCGAGATGATCCCCCCCTCATGTCCCTGCATCTGGTTTTCAGTGGCTAGGGTGAAATTCAGAAAGTATCCTTTCACCTGTAATTGAGCTGAGCGACTTATGCTTTTTCAAACCCTATAGCCCTGGAGCTCTGCGCATTGTGCAAGCTTTGGTTTCAGTCCAGCACCGACAGAACTGATTCAAAGGTTTTAATCAGAAGTGTTTGAATACGGTGTGTTAGTGCTGGGCTGAAGCAAAAGCCTTCCTATAGTTGGACACTGTCAGAGTGAGCAGGTGTTGTAGAGTAGCTGTAACATTCTACCAGTGGGACTGACATGTTGAACGTAGTATCTACCCACCAGTGGAAGCTGCTGAGGAGAGGATGCTTTTCATGTGTTTGATACCATTCCATTCACTCCATTCCAGCCATTACACGCCATTCCAGCCATTTTTATGAGCCGTCCTCCCCTCGACAGCCTCCATTGGTACTCACCTCGTTCTGACACCTCGTTGAATGACAACACACAACCCACCAACACCAGGCAGGGACATTCCTCTCTCCTTTCATCTGAAACTGATCCAAGCTTTACTTCTAAAGTTGCTTCTGAACCCATTACCCTCCCCAATGATTAAATACGCAGCGTAAGAGACAGGCCTTTGTTAGTGGAACCACGTTTGAATCACATGGACGGGTTCATTCATCACTCATTCAGTGAAAGGGTAATTACTAGCGTCAAAATGTTGCTTAACTGAGTTCAAAAATATGCAGTGAACTGCAGGGATTTCCAGTTGTATATTTGTCTGTTCTCCTGGCATGATCAGGGGTAGAAATGGAACTCAACTCCACGCCTTTCACAGCACAGTACAACAGCAGAGGGTTTGGTAGTAAGGTGTGTCTGACCCTGTGAGAGTTTTAGAATGAAGGTTGGAAAAAAAGGGGATCCCTTCCCCTTGCTTCCATGGCAACTGTGAAATATACAGACCACATTCGAGTCAGAGCTCATTATGCAATGAATAGTTCCAGTTCATAGTAGTGTCCTGATTATCTGCAAAGAATATGCAAATTATAACAAATGGGTACATTTCTTACGGTACATATATTGCCCAATCCTTAACCCCAACATCAGTCAGGCAATGCCTCTGCCCCCCATGGTGTTGACACAGGAAATAAGCAGACCCATTTAGTGTCTATTCCAATGGAGCATGGAGGTTAGTGTGAGTGGCAGCTCATACTCCCCCATAACATTCTCACACCATCAGTCCATCTCATCAACCATGAGAATAAATTATGTCATCCTGAGCCTCAGGCATCATGGGTAATGAGAGAGGAAGGAGAATGCGTAACATTCAGATGATTGACGTTTGTATTTCAACCGTGTTTTGAAATGATATACTGTAATCAGATTATGTTGGGTTTGCTGTGAATAACATCTGATATCCTCCAGGATTACTGGCCTCCTGGCTCAGGAAGTGGAGCTGAACAGGAGGGAAATGATACTGTAACTGACTGGCAATAATGTGACAATGATAATGCATTATCCAGTGCCAGGGGGAGTGATACAGGTGTAGGATCTTAATTGGATCACTCTGTTGTAGGACAACTTTCCTGCAATGCAGGAAATGTAAAACCTGTAGTTTATTCAAGGTTTAAAATGTCAGATTTGATTTGCCCAAATGAAGAAAAAAACAACATTTCCATTAACTATAATCCACATAGTAATACACATTTCCTGTTGCTGTAGGATTATTTTCCTGCTGTACATAACTGTCTCAAATGAAGATCCTACATCTGTACCTGACTTAGCGTGGGTAGCCTATAGCTCAGTTGATATTCTGACGTGTGAAAGAAGGAACATGGAGCAGATAAAGTCATTCCTCATGCTCAGATCACACTGAGCTGCTGGGAGTCAAGCAGGCAATGGAAGGATATCCTGCTGGATTCCAGCAAAACCTCTCCAATCCACTGGGATTTCCTGCAGGCAGAATGGGATTTACACAGTACGGCTCTGGAAAGGAAACAGTAGACATGACATGCATTTAGCAGACATTCATATCCAGAATGGCTATTGCCATTATGTCCGCTGGACTTCCAGAGTAGATTAGCTTCCCTCGATGAAGGTCAATGTGTTCAATTGAGTTGTGCTTCTTTGTTCTTGATCTTTCTTCTGCTATTGAACACCATGGTGCCGGCAACAGCCAGTGTTCTGTCTGTAATACGTTGCCATGGTGCCTGCATCAGCACTTTTATGAGGCCTGCTGTGACAGAGAGCAGCAGCACATCCAGTCACAGCTTTTAACAAAGCCTTTACAGGTTGCCACTGTCTGAGGTCAGGGGTCTACTGTACGGACACATATACATTAACACACACACACACACACACACACACACACACACACACACACACACACACACACACACACACACACACACACTTCAACAGTATGCACACATATACATCCATAATCCCACATACTGTATAGACAAATACACACACCTGTGTTTACAAACATAGAAGCACATTGCTACAGGCGTGTCCTAGAATAGAGTTGGCTCCTGCAAGTAGCCTACTTGAGCAGAACAGAAATAGCATGGGCCTCACCCAGAAAAAAAACGACAGTTCTTGAAAAATCAACCAGAAGTACAGGAAAGTCAGGGCGTCGGTGCCGGTCTGCTCATTATTTATTTTTGGGTCATTTAGCAGACACTCTTATCCAGAGCGAGTGGATTCATTTAAAGATAGCTAGGTGAGACAACAACACATCACAATCGTATTAAGTACATTTTCTCTCAACAAATTATTTATCAGCAAGTTCCACTGGGAAAATATTTGTTGTTGTTGTTGTTGCTTATTGACTCACTGTCGTTCACTAGCTGTGCACTTGTCCTGTGTATGTGTGTGAAGGGATGGTTCATATTGATATGATGGCAATGTGTATGCCTGGGAAAGAGTTTTCATGGGTTTACAGTATGTAAACATGGCTGTTCATTTAGCTGTAATGTACGACCCTGTCAGCTGGTTAGGGAGCTTCTGGTGGCTGGATGATGGATGATGGAGGACGGAGGTTTTGATGGATGAGCTTCAGTGGTGGTCATTGACGTTTTAAGATGAGGGAGGACGATTATTGTTTTTACGAGCATGGCATTTCTATTACAGCATATTGTATGACTGTCATTCAAATTCCATTCACCCAGCGCAATGTACCATCGATAGGTTTAGGCTACTAAATGATACTCTAATGTTCCCTATACCAATCATGAGGTTGCTACAACCTAGCCTATGAATGGAAGTTTACAACAGGTCGAGATAAAAATTGGAGTAATCAAGGTGTTCGACAACGACACATTCAATACCACCTTGCACTCTCTTGCCTGCATCTAGCTGATCTAGGGTGTATTCAGTGGTCCAACAGTTGCAAACGAGAGTTTCTATTGGATAATTGAGGGACTGTAGCTGATGAATTGATAATCAGTTTTCAGATATTCTGATGCCCACTAACGGTGTACCTATGGTTTGTAAAAATCCCTCAGACAAGAAGAGCAGATTGCCTAGAGGCTGTGGTGTCCGATCAATTTCTCTCTCTCTCTCTCTCTCTCTCTCTCTCTCTCTCTCTCTCTCTCTCTCTCTCTCTATGGAGCGTTTAATTGCTCAGGGATCGGTCGGTGGGACTGTTATTCTGCGATGTCATTAGCTATTAGCCTGTCAAGCTAAATCCAATTACTCAGAGAAGGACACTTTGATTAGAACACCACATTCTCTATCAGTTTCAATGAAAAGGGAAGTGGAATCTTCTGTCCACGTCTGCTTCCCCAGGGCTATACAGTGGTGGTAACCCTGTCTGTTTCCCCAGGGCTATACAGTGGTGGTAACCCTGTCTGTTTCCCCAGGGCAATACAGTGGTGGTAACCCTGTCTGCTTCCCCAGGGCTATACAGTGGTGGTAACCCTGTCTGTTTCCCCAGGGCTATACAGTGGTGGTAACCCTGTCTGTTTCCCCAGGGCTATACAGTGGTGGTAACCCTGTCTGTTTCCCCAGGGCTATACAGTGGTGGTAACCCTGTCTGTTTCCCCAGGGCTACAGTGGTGGTAACCCTGTCTGCTTCCCTAGGGCTACAGTGGTGGTAACCTTGTCTGCTTCCCCAGGGTACAGTGGTGGTAACCTTGTCTGCTTCCCCAGGGTACAGTGGTGGTAATTCCTGTCTGCTTCCCCAGGGCTATACAGTGGTGGTAACCCTGTCTGTTTCCCCAGGGTACAGTGGTGGTAACCTTGTCTGCTTCCCCAGGGTACAGTGGTGGTAACCTTGTCTGTTTCCCCAGGGCTACAGTGGTGGTAACCCTGTCTGCTTCCCCAGGGCTACAGTGGTGGTAACCCTGTCTGTTTCCCCAGGGCTACAGTGGTGGTAACCCTGTCTGTTTCCCCAGGGCTACAGTGGTGGTAACCTTGTCTGCTTCCCCAGGGCTACAGTGGTGGTAACCTTGTCTGCTTCCCCAGGGTACAGTGGTGGTAACCTTGTCTGTTTCCCCAGGGCTACAGTGGTGGTAACCCTGTCTGCTTCCCCAGGGCTACAGTGGCGGTAACCCTGTCTGTTTCCCCAGGGCTACAGTGGTGGTAACCCTGTCTGTTTCCCCAGGGCTACAGTGGTGGTAACCTTGTCTGCTTCCCCAGGGCTACAGTGGTGGTAACCCTGTCTGCTTCCCCAGGGCTACAGTGGTGGTAACCTTGTCTGCTTCCCCAGGGCTACAGTTGTGGTAACCCTGTCTGTTTCCCTAGGGCTACAGTGGTGGTAACCCTGTCTGCTTCCCCAGGTCTACAGTGGTGGTAACCTTGTCTGCTTCCCCAGGGCTACAGTGGTGGTAACCCTGTCTGCTTCCCCAGGGCTACATTGGTGGTAACCTTGTCTGCTTCCCCAGGGCCACAGTGGTGGTAACTTTGTCTGCTTCCCCAGGGCTACAGTGGTGGTAACCCTGTCTGCTTCCCCAGGGCTACAGTGGTAGTAACCTTGTCTGCTTCCCCAGGGCTACAGTTGTGGTAACCCTGTCTGTTTCCCCAGGGCTACAGTGGTGGTAACCCTGTCTGCTTCCCCAGGTCTACAGTGGTGGTAACCTTGTCTGCTTCCCCAGGGCTACAGTGGTGGTAACCCTGTCTGCTTCCCCAGGGTACAGTGGTGGTAACCTTGTCTGCTTCCCCAGGGCTACAGTGGTGGTAACCTTGTCTGCTTCCCCAGGGCTACAGTGGTGGTAACCCTGTCTGCTTCCCCAGGGCTATACAGTGGCGGTAACCTTGTCTGCTTCCCCAGGGCTACAGTGGTGGTAACCTTGTCTGCTTCCCCAGGGCTACAGTGGTGGTAACCCTGTCTGTTTACCCAGGGCTATACAGTGGTGGAAACCTTGTCTGCTTCCCCAGGGTACAGTGGTGGTAACCTTGTCTGCTTCCCCAGGGTACAGTGGTGGTAACCTTGTCTGCTTCCCCAGGGTACAGTGGTGGTAACCTTGTCTGCTTCCCCAGGGCTACAGTGGTGGTAACCCTGTCTGCTTCCCCAGGGCTACAGTGGTGGTAACCCTGTCTGCTTCCCCAGGGCTACAGTGGTGGTAACCCTGTCTGCTTCCCCAGGGTAAAGTGGTGGTAACCCTGTCTGCTTCCCCAGGGCTATAGTGGTGGTAACCCTGTCTGTTTCCCCAGGGCTACAGTGGTGGTAACCTTGTCTGCTTCCCCAGGGCTACAGTGTAACCCTGTCTGCTTCCCCAGGGCTACAGTGGTGGTAACCCTGTCTGTTTCCCCAGGGCTACAGTGGTGGTAACCCTGTCTGCTTCCCCAGGGTACAGTGGTGGTAACCCTGTCTGCTTCCCCAGGGTACAGTGGTGGTAACCCTGTCTGCTTCCCCAGGGCTACAGTGGTGGTAACCCTGTCTGCTTTCCCAGGGCTTTAGTGGTGGTAACCCTGTCTGCTTCCCCAGGGCTACAGTGGTGGTAACCCTGTCTGTTTCCCCAGGGCTACAGTGGTGGTAACCCTGTCTGCTTCCCCAGGGCTACAGTGGTGGTAACCCTGTCTGCTTCCCCAGGGCTACAGTGGTGGTAACCCTGTCTGTTTCCCCAGGGCTACAGTGGTGGTAACCCTGTCTGTTTTCCCAGGGCTACAGTGGTGGTAACCTTGTCTGCTTCCCCAGGGCTACAGTGGTGGTAACCCTGTCTGTTTACCCAGGGCTATACAGTGGTGGAAACCGTGTCTGCTTCCCCAGGGTACAGTGGTGGTAACCTTGTCTGCTTCCCCAGGGTACAGTGGTGGTAACCTTGTCTGCTTCCCCAGGGTACAGTGGTGGTAACCTTGTCTGCTTCCCCAGGGCTACAGTGGTGGTAACCCTGTCTGCTTCCCCAGGGCTACAGTGGTGGTAACCCTGTCTGCTTCCCCAGGGCTACAGTGGTGGTAACCCTGTCTGCTTCCCCAGGGTAAAGTGGTGGTAACCCTGTCTGCTTCCCCAGGGCTACAGTGGTGGTAACCCTGTCTGTTTCCCCAGGGCTACAGTGGTGGTAACCCTGTCTGTTTCCCCAGGGCTACAGTGGTGGTAACCTTGTCTGCTTCCCCAGGGCTATACAGTGGTGGTAACCTTGTCTGCTTCCACAGGGCTACAGTGGTGGTAACCTTGTCTGCTTCCCCAGGGCTATACAGTGGTGGTAACCTTGTCTGCTTCCCCAGGGCTACAGTGGTGGTAACCTTGTCTGCTTCCCCAGGGCTACAGTGGTGGTAACCTTGTCTGCTTCCCCAGGGCTACAGTGGTGGTAACCTTGTCTGCTTCCCCAGGGCTACAGTGGTGGTAACCCTGTCTGCTTCCCCAGGGCTACAGTGGTGGTAACCCTGTCTGCTTCCCCAGGGCTACAGTGGTGGTAACCTTGTCTGTTTCCCCAGGGCTACAGTGGTGGTAACCCTGTCTGCTTCCCCAGGGCTATACAGTGGTGGTAACCCTGTCTGTTTCCCCAGGGCTATACAGTGGTGGTAACCCTGTCTGTTTCCCCAGGGTACAGTGGTGGTAACCTTGTCTGTTTCCCCAGGGTACAGTAGTGGTAACTTGTCTGTTTCCCCAGGGTACAGTGGTGGTAACCCTGTCTGCTTCCCCAGGGTACAGTGGTGGTAACCTTGTCTGTTTCCCCAGGGTACAGTGGTGGTAACCCTGTCTGTTTCCCCAGGGCTATACAGTGGTGGTAACCCTGTCTGTTTCCCCAGGGTACAGTGGTGGTAACCTTGTCTGTTTCCCCAGGGTACAGTAGTGGTAACTTGTCTGTTTCCCCAGGGTACAGTGGTGGTAACCCTGTCTGCTTCCCCAGGGCTACAGTGGTGGTAACCCTGTCTGTTTCCCCAGGGCTACAGTGGTGGTAACCTTGTCTGTTTCCCCAGGGTACAGTGGTGGTAACCCTGTCTGTCTCCCCAGGGCTACAGTGGTGGTAACCCTGTCTGCTTCCCCAGGGTACAGTGGTGGTAACCTTGTCTGTTTCCCCAGGGTACAGTGGTGGTAACCCTGTCTGTCTCCCCAGGGCTAGAGTGGTGGTAACCTTGTCTGAATTAACGAGCTGCTGTTGTCTTCTGATCCGTACTATCACCTTCTTTCGATGAGTTATGGGACTATAAGTTTCTATCTGCATATTTGTTAGATTTATGTTATTGACATAGCCTTGTTCTGTTCAATGTTCTCTACCTATACAGTACTCTAAATACCCCACAATTCATGTTGTTACGTTCAAAAGAATAGAAGATAAAAAATAGCTGACACCATTCAAACCAATGAGTGTTTGGAACTTCAATGCCAATTATCTCAGAATTATCTTTTTGCAGATAGAACCTAGTCCTAAGCTCTCAAAGGGATATAAGAGATAGCCTATCACTGCACAAGTAGGAGATCTGGCATTAGTCCATTTAGATTTTAGATTTAAAAATATATATATATTTCACCTTTATTTAACCAGGTAGGTCAGTTGAGAACAAGTTCTCATTTACAACTGCGACCTGGCCAAGATAAAGCAAAGCAGTGCGACACAAACAACAACACAGAGTTAAGCATGGAATAAACAAACATACAGTCAATAACACAATAGAAAAGTCTATATACAGTAAGTGCAAATGAGGTAAGATAAGGGAGGTAAGGCAATGAATAGGCCATAGTGGTGAAATAATTACAATTTAGCAATTAAACACTGGAGTGATAGATGTGCAGAAGATGAATGTCCAAACAGAGATACTGGGGTGCAAAGGAGCAAAAAATTAAATAACAGTGTGGGGATGAGGTAGTTGGATGGGCTATTTGCAGATGGGCTATGTACAGGTGCAGTCATCTGTGAGCTGCTCTGACAGCTGGTGCTTAAAGTTAGAGAGGGAGAAATGAGTCTCCAGCTTCAGTGATTTTTGCAATTCGTTCCAGTCATTGGCAGCAGAGAACTGGAAGGAAAGACGACTAATGGAGGAATTGGCTTTGGGGGTGACCAGTGAAATATACCTTTGGATTGGAGATGTTTGATGTGAGTCTGGAAGGAGAGTTTACAGTCTAACAAGACACCTAGGTTTTTGTAGTTGTTGACATATTCTAAGTCAGAACCGTCCAGAGTAGTGATGCTGGACGGGTGGGCAGGTGCGGGCAGCGATCGGTTGAAGAGCATGCATTTAGTTTTACTTGCATTTAAGAACAGTTGGAGGCCACGGAAGGAGAGTTCTATGGCATTGAAGCTCGTCTGGAGGTTAGTTAACAGTGTCCAAAGAAGGGCGAATGGTGTCGTCTGCGTAGAGGTGGATGAGAGAATCACCAGCAGCAAGAGCAGCAAGAGCTTGATTGGGATCATCACTTCACATCTCACGGAGCTCATTTACCTTGACGGTCTAATTGGAGGGTTGAGATTAATTAGGTGATTGCTGGACAGGAAAATGCTATCATGTCCTGTCTGGTGTGCTCATCAAATCAGCATGGGATAATTAGCAGCAGTTTGACAGCTGTGGGGGCGGAGGGGCTTCTAAAGGAACAAAGAGCCCTCGTGATAATCAAGTTTCCTGAATGTAGTGTTTGGGGATGTTTGTGTGTATTTGTGAATAAAGTAGAGGAAGTGTGTGTGTGCGCGCGTGCGTGCCTGCGTGTGCTGAATGATGAGTGACTGTAATATGTGTGTTTGTCTCCCTCGCAGAACACTCGCCACACACACACACCATGAGCAACATCTATGAGTCTGCGGCCAACACCCTTGGTCTGTTCAACAGCCCGTGCCTGGCCAAAGTGGAGCTGCGGGTGACCTGCAAGGGAATCTCAGACCGGGACGCCCTGTCCAAGCCAGACCCCTGCGTCCTCATCAAAATGCAGTCTCACGGACAGTGGCTGGAAGTAAGTGGCCTCTCACTCTGTTCTGACAAGGAACTAACATTGCAGTACCAGTCTTATTACAATTTGCAATATAAGAACCATCTTCAATGTTAACAGTGGTGTAATGTTTAAGGGTCATTTGGAGGATATGTCCTGTAGATGGTTCTGTTCAATCCTAAATCCCCTCAGGGCTCTCTTTGGTGAGATAGATCTCAAAAGGTGATTACAGATTACTACATGGACTTTCTGAAGAGTTGGAGATACAGGAAAAAGTGTAATTATTCTGTATGTCAAATCAAAGACATCGGCTTGCTAACGGACTGAGAGATTTCCTTCTCTTACTATCCCTTATGTGTTTTTAAATGTTGATTTGGTTCACCTCAAGGATGTGGAATATACAGTATTACCAGCTATGAGGTTTGCCTAGTAAATGTATATGAATTTCTGAATGCTTCACCAAATAAGCAAGAGGATTCTGTCAAAATAGATATTTATTCACCCGAAAAGCATTTGCATAATGAAGCTATTTGCTGAGTAAAGAAAAAAGAAACCCATAAACGTCTTAATCAATGTGTTTACCAAACCAAAATGAGGTACCAATCAACACTCCAAAACTGATGATTGGACATTACATCCATGTTACAGTTTTACATTTTAGTCATCAGACTCTCTTATCCACAGCAACTTACAATTAGTGCATTCATCTTAAAATACAGTGCCTTCAGAATGCATTCACACCTCTTGACTTTTCCCACATTTTGTTGTGTTACAAAGTGAGAGTAACATGGATTTAATTGTCATTTTCTGTCAACGATCTACAAAAAGGCTCTGTAATTACGTCTTCACCACCCTGAGGGCTACAGTGGAATCACCTTAGCACACTGGGATAATACAATATTTGCACATTGTTCTTTAAAAAATTCTGATCATGGCGAGACAGCCATTGTCATGTCTTGCCATTGATTTTTAAGCTGATTTAAGTCAGACCTAGGCCACAGAGGAACATTCAATGTTGTCTTGGTACGCAACTCCAATGTATATTTGGCTTTGTGTTTTAGGTTATTGTCCTGCTGAAAGGTGAATTTGTCTCCCAGTGTCTGGTGGAAAGCTGAGTGAACCAGGTTTTCCTCTAGGATTTGTTCTATATTTAGCTCTATTCCGTTTCTTTTTATCCTAAAACACTCCCTAGTCCTTGCCGATGACAAGCATACCCATACCATGATGCAGCCACCACCATGCTTGAAAATATGAAGAACGGTATTCAGTGATATGTTGTGCTGGATTTGCCCCAAACATAACACTTTCTATTCAGGACATAAAGTTAATTTCTTTGCCACATTTTTTGCAGTTTTTCTTTAGTGCCTTATTGCAAACAGGATGCATGTTTTGGAAGATTTTTATTCTGTACAGGCTTCCTTCTTTTCACCCTGGCAATTAGGTTAGTATTGTGGAGTAACTACAATGTGGTTGATCCATCCTCAGTTTTCTCCCATCACAGCCATTCAACTCTGAAGATGTTTTATAGTCACCATTGGCTTCATGGTGAAATCCCTGAGTGGTTTCCTTCCTCTCTGGCAACTGAGTTTGGAAGGACGCCTGTATCTTTGTAATGACTGGGTGTATTGATACACCATCAAAAGTGGAATTAATACCCTCACCATGTGCAAAGGGCTATTCAGTGTCTGCTTTTAGTTTTTTTTCCCCCATCTACCAATAGGTGCCCTTCTTTGCGAGGCATTGAAAGACCTCTCTGGTCTTTGTGATTGAATCTTTGTTTGAAATGAATAGCTTGACTGAGGGACCTTACAGCTAACTGTATGTGTGGGTCCATGCAACTTATTATGTGACTTGATAAGCAAATGCTTACTCTTGAAATGATTTAGGCTTGCCATAACAAAGGGTTTGATACTCATTGACTCAAGTTAGGTGAGACAACAACACATCACAATCGTGTCAAGTACATTTTCTCTGAACAACGTATTTTAGGAAAAGAGAAGTGCCCTGTTAGAGTTATTTCAGATACTCTTCAAAGAGGTAGGGTTTCAGAAGTTATTGGAAGATGGGCAGGGACTCCGCTTTCCTGACTTTAAGGGGAAGCTTGTTCTGCCTGCCTAGTGACCATGACAACAAAGCAGATGGCTGATCTCTCTATTTGTCCCTTAATCCAATTATTCCAGTTTTAATTGTTCCATTGATTTGTTATTAACCGGTTGTCCATCTGGAGACACAAATTAGCATTGTACTGCAGATGTGCCATGACGGCTCCTACGCGCCCTGCTGTGTGTTGCGTCACTCAACAACATATTTACTAGTGCTACTCTCCTGTGGACTTCATGTCTGGTTAGAGATAATAAGGTGCCTTGCAAAAGTATTCATCCCCCTTGGCATTTTTCCTATTTTGTTGCATTACAACCTGTAATTTAAATAGATTTTTATTTGGATTTCATGTAGCCGACATACACAAAATAGTCCAAATTGGTGAAGTGAAATGAAAAAAAATTACTTGTTTAAAGAAAAAAAATACAAAAAACGGAAAAGTGGTGCATGCATATGTATTTACCCCCTTGCTATGAAGCAACTAAATAAGATTTGGTGCAACCAATTACCTTCAGAAGTCACATAATTTGTTAGATTGCACACAGGTGGACTTTATTTAAGTGTCACATAATCTCAGTATATATACACCTGTTCCGAAAGGCCCCAGAGTCTGCAACACCACTAAGCAAGGGGCACCGCCAAGCAACGGGCACCATGAAGACCAAGGAACTCTCCAAACAGGTCAGGGACAAAGTTGTGGAGAAGTACAGATTAGGGTTGGGTTGTAAAAAAATATCTGAAACTTTGAACATCCCACGGAGCACCATTAAATCCATTATTAAAAATGGAAAGAATATGGCACCACAACAAACCTGCCAAGAGCGGGTAGCCCACCAAAACTCACTGACCAGGCAAGGAGGGCATTAATCAGAGAGGCAAGAAAGAGAACAAAGATAACCCTGAAGGAGCTGCAAAGCTCCACAGCGGAGATTGGAGTGTCTGTCCATAGGACCACTTTAAGCCATACACTCCACAGAGCTGGGCTTTACGGAAGAGTGGCCAGAAAAAAAGGCATTGCTTAAAGAAAAAAATAAGCAAACACGGTTGGTGTTCGCCAAAAGGCATGTGGGAGACTTCCCAAACATATGGAAGAAGGTACTCTGGTCAGATGAGACTAAAATGTTGCTTTTTGGCCATCGAGGAAAACGCTATGTCTGGCGCAAACCCAACACCTCTCATCACCCCGAGAACACCATCTGATGTTTTCATCGGCAGGGACTGGGAAACTGGTCAGAATTTAAGGAATTATGGATGGCGCTAAATACAGGGAAATTCTTGAGGGAAACCTGTTTCAGTCTTTCAGAGATTTGAGATGGGACAGAGATTCACCTTCTAGCAGGACAATGGCCCTAAGCATACTGCTAAAGCAACACTCAAGTGGGTTAAGAGGAAACATTTAAATGTCTTGGAATGGCCTAGTCAAAGCCCAGACATCAATCCAATTGAGAATCTGTGGTATGACTTAAAGATTGCTGTACACCAGCAGAACCCATCCAAGTTGAAGGAGCTGAAGCTGTTTTGCCTTGAAAAATGGGCAAAAATCCCAGTGGCTAGATGTGCCAAGCTTATAGAGACATACCCCAAGAGACTTGCAGCTGTAATTTCTGCAAAAGGTGGCTCTACAAAGTATTGACTTTGGGGGGGGGGGTGAATAGTTATGCAGGCTCAAGTTTTTGTGTTATTTCTTGTTTGTTTCACAATAAAAAATATTTTGCATCTTCAAAGAGGTAGGCATGTTGTGTTTATGAAATGATACAAACCCAAACCTAAACCCCCCAAAAATCAATTTTAATTCCAGTTGTAAGGCAACAAAATAGTAAAAATGCCAAGGGGGGGGGGGGTGAATACTTTCGCAAGCCACTGTATCCTTTCTTCTGTATGAGTATGATCCACCAGCAAGTCAGCATTCCTTGTTGTCCAAGCTAGGCTAGAACTAGTCTGCGTTCTGCTTCCTGGGGCTTTTCCCACACTACAGGAATGAAATTGGCGCATAATGCGCCCTGTGATAGACAATATGATGAACAAAGCACTTAACAGTGTTATGGCCCCTTAATTCAAACCCAATGAAAAAAATATAAGAGAAAGAGTGGTTGGAGAATAATCACTGGTAGAAGCTGTTGTGATAAAAAGACAAGGGAATGAAGTATGAGGCAGCTGAATGAAGGAGATGATATAATGTATTACAAGTTTTAGAACTGGGCATAAAGAGACCAACTGTGGCAAAGCCTTGTGCACACTATTTAGAGACACTGTCATTAATAAACACTATAGTTTACTGTTAGGAGACACCATCATTAATAATCACTATAGTTTACTGTTAAGAGACACCATCATTAATAATCACTATAGTTTACTGTTAAGAGACACCATCGTTAATAAACACTATAGTTTACTGTTAAGAGACACCATTATTAGTAAACACTATAGTTTACTGTTAAGAGACAACATCATTAATAAACACTATTTAAGAGACATCATCATTAATAAACACTGTAGTTTACTGTTAAGAGACGACATCATTAATAAACACTATAGTTTACTGTTAAAACTTCTTATGGATCCCTTCGCGCGCCAATCCCATTTGACAACACCCAGTGAAATTGCAGTGCGCCAAATTCAAAAACAGAAATACTCATAATAATAATTCATAAATCATACAAGTGTTATACATCGGTTTAAATATGAACTTCTTGTTAATCCAGCCACAGTGTCAGATTTCAAAAAGGCTTTACGGTGAAAGCAAACCATGCGATTATCTGAGGACAACGCCCAGCATACCAACACATGAAAATCAGATTTCAACCCGCCAGGCGCGACACAAAAGTCAGAAATAACGATATAATTCATGCCTTACTTATGAAGATCTTCTTCTGTTGGCACTCCAATATGTCCATTAAACATCACAAATGGTCCTTTTGTTCGATAAATTCTGTTGTTATATCCCCAAAATGTCCATTTATTTGGCGCGTTTGATTCAGAAAATACACCGGTTCCAACTCGCCCAACATGACTACAAAGTATCTAATAAGTTACCTGTAAACTTGATCCAAACATTTCAAACAACTTTCCTAATCCAACTTTAGGTATGTGTGAAGGGGTCTGAATACTTTCCTAATGCACTGTGTATCTGCCATCAGCGCACATAAACATTTCTGAAAGTCTGCGTTCAGTGTAAAGGGTGTCATCCATTGCATATGAAAGTTTTATGTCGGCTATGTCTTGTGTCCAGCCCTTCATCTGTACTGATAATGACAGTTCTTTCAGTAACACAGCTAAATCTTCCCCTAGCCTTGTGTTTGTGTATTATTAGCAATGCTCTGTCTTGTGTTAGCTACTGAGACAGAGTATGGAGTTACAGATGTAGGACCTTAATTTGAGTTAGTTTGCTACAGCAGGAAAATAATCCTGCAGCAGCAGGAAATGTGAATCATTATGTGTATTATAATTAATAGATTTTTTTTGTAGGGGTTGACACATTTTTCGTAAGGGAAAATCAAGTCTGAAATTTCAAAGTGTAAATTACAAACTTCCTCCTCAAATACACTACAAGTTTTAAAATTCCTGCATTGCATCTGTAGCCATGTTCTCTTCTGTAATTGACAGAGCAGAGGAATGCCCAAGAGGCATTTCAATTATGAAATGTGATTTAGCAGAGGAGATCAGGCACGCTAAGCACTAGCTCATTGATTTAGCTAGGACTGCGTTTTGGGTTTCTCTCTCTGGTTTTAGAAGTATGTACCCTATGATTTGTGTTTACAATCAGCTTTCTATCTGCTCTGCTGAGACGTTGAGGGAGTTTCTGTACGTGAACTACCTATTAAACCTTCATTGTACACTCTAGTGTGTGCAAACACATTCCGAGAAGCAAGGGAATTTATGTTTGATATGGTTAATTCATACGGAGGACCAAACCTGAAAAAAAAGCACATATAAATACATAAACAAATCCACACATAATTAAATAAATGAGCAAGGAAATGCAGAAATACTGACTAAAATGTATTCATTTTTTTCTACATATCTGTATGTATTTAATAATTTTTCTATGTATTATCTAATTATTCAAACTTTAATAATTTTTATTGATTTTTATATTTATTTATGTATTTCTTCCTCCAATATTATAATGAGGGGGTGTCAATCAAATGTCTGTGCGTTGCGCAACTGCTTTTGTTCGCTTCAGCGCCACTTATGTGAAGCTAGCTACAATAACGATTAGCCACAACAGTATCTTTTTGGTTCGCCTTCAAAATAAAAGTCCCGCATTGACACTGCTGAAAACGGAAACAAATAGTGGAAACATGCCATATTTGAACTGGATAATGCTTAACAAGTTTGGATTGTTCAACAAAAGACAATAATTTGTTCATTTGCACAAAAAATGAAAAAAGATCTAATGTGTTATATTCTCCTACATTTCTTTCACATTTACACAAACTTCAAAGTGTTTCCTATCAATTTGTATCAAGAATATGCATATCCTTGCTACAGGCAGTTAGATTTGGGTATGTCATTTTTGGCAAAAATTGAAAAAAGGGTCTGATCCTTAAGAGGTTTTTAAGAGTTCACACAAATATTGCCCATGTCACAGATGTAGGCTTATGTACCTTAAAAGTTGGATGCGATCCGCCCAACCCAATCCCACAGAAGAAGAAGAAGAAGAAGAAGAAGAAGACGTACTTTTGGCTGCCGACCAAGTTGTCAGTGTGTTTATTTTAGCAAGATTGTGCGTACGTTCAACAAGTGAGTTGTGTGGTTTATTATCGGGAGGGTTAATACTACATTATGGTGATTGACTGCAAGCAATTACCTTAGGCCTAATTACCTTGTTACATCTGTAACTGTATAGCACTTATGTATATTTCCGATACTCCATGTGCATGTCGTTTATAAGTGTCTGTATTGCAGTGAATTCATGATTGTTTTGCAGTAGATGTTATTGTTTACAGATGGTTCATTCCTATAGTCTGTATACACACTTTACCGCTGCGTTTTCATAGTTCACACTACTGTTATGCCATGGCGAGATGTTTCAGAATCTGTCCGCGGCTTTCCGCATGCGCAGTAAGATTTATGACTCAGTGGCACCAGACACAGATCAGATCTCCACCAGTCCTGAGAGAGGGCCATAAATCACACCTGTCTTAATTAGTTGTCTCTCTCTCCAGCGAGATGTTTCTGCATATACTGCTGTAAATGTATATGCTGTTATGTGAATATCCCTGTATTGATGCTGTGCCATTCTTTCCTGCGTAGATATTCCTATTGCACAACATTATATATCTGTTCTTACCTTTCCAAACCACAAGTCCATCCTGTGGAAACTGAAGATTTCTATGCTAGCCTCTTAAATATCGAACCCTTTTTTTCAATTTCCATCTAAAATGTCATACCCAAATCTAACTGCCTGTAGCTCAGGCATTGAAGCAAGGATATGCATTTACTTGGTATCATTTGAAAGGAAACACTTTGAAGTTTGTGGAAATTAATGTAGGAGAATACAACACAATACATCTGGTAAAAGAAAATACAAAGAAAAACCAACCTTTTTTTTGTATATTTTTGTACCAACATCTTTGAAATGCAAGAGAAAGGCCGTAATGTATTATTCCAGCCCAGGTGGAATTTAGATTTTGGCCACTAGTTGGCAGCAGTGTATGTGCAAAGTTTTCGACTGATCCAATGAACCACTTAATTTCTGTTTAAGATTTTGTATCAAGACTGTCCAAATGTGCCTAATTGGTTAATTAATAACTTGTCAACTGTGCACTCTCCTCAAACAATAGCATGGTATTCTTTCACTGTAATAGCTACTGTAAATTTGACAGTGCAGTTAGATTAACAAGAATTTAAGCTTTCTGACAATATCAGATATGTCTATGTCCTGGGAAATGTTCTTGTTACTTACAACCTCATATATCACATTAAGGACTAGCGGGTGAGGGCATTTACTGCCGACCACTCAGGCTAGCTGTTCTTTACAATAGGCTGTACATTGCAATATGGATGTCCGATATTTTACTTTTATTTAACTAGGCAAGTCAGTTAAGAACAGATTTTTGTTTACAATGACAGCCTACCGGGGAGCAGTGGGTTAACTGCCTTGTTCAGGGGCAGAACGACAGATTTTTTTTTTCTTGTCAGCTCTGGGATTCAATCTAGCAAACTTTTGGTTACTGGCCCAACGCTCTAACCACTAGTCTACCCACTTTCTGTCATACTGAACGAAGCCCAGGCAAATGAAATTGATCAAAGCGCCATGGCATTGATCAAGCAATGGTGTGTTAGATACCACCCACGTACATTTGCCTGACACCCCCTCATTATCATATTGGATGAAGAAACACAGAAATAAATAATATAATAAATTAATAAAATTTAATAAATTATTTAAATAATGATGTATCTGTGTGCAATCATTCATCAATGTATTTATCTATTTGTGTGCATGTATTCATCTTTATGTATTTATTAATGTGTTTATCGATTTGTGTATTCATTTAATTATTTATTTATGTATTTATCTATGTATGTGTCCATTTATTTATTCATTTAATTCTAATTATGGCATCGTTGGTCCTCCGTAAACTCAATACCTACAGATTCATTAGCCATGCGCCATTGTTGTCATGCTGGATCAGCAGTATCTACAGTTGAATTCGAAAGTTTACATACACTTAGGTTAGAGTCATTAAAACTCGTTTTTCAACAACCCCACAAATTTCTTGTTAAAACCTGTTGAGGCCAGGGGGCAGGATCTTATCCCGGTATTGGGATTCATTGTCATGTGACCATGGCGGGGAATTCAAAACTGCAATAGTAATAATTTCAAATAATCAAATAATCAACTATTTTCCTCCATTTGAAAGATATATCTCCTAAATCTAACCACGCTGTCCGATTTTCAGAGGCTTTACGGAGAATGCATAAAGTTAGGTTATGTGAGGAGAGTACATTGACAATAGCTGCGTGTAATGTTTAGCCAATTCAAAGAAGGGCATCAACAGACAGAAAACTAGCTAGAATTATGCACTTACCTTTGACAATCTGCATCAGATGACACTCATAGGACATTATGTTATACAATACATGCATTTTTAGTTCCATCAAGTTCATATTTATATCCAAAAACAGCATTTACAGTCGCGGTGAAATTCAGAATTTTTTTCGGCTCGAATGCTCCCAGTGAATCCAGCATTACAAATCACGGAATTACTATTCGAAAACATTGGTAAATTATAATATTGTCATTCAAAGAATAATATATTATCATCTCGTAATTGCTACCGAATGGCCAGATCTCAAAATAACTTTACTGGGAAATCACATTTTGCAATAAACTGGGTACTATGCTAACAACATAAGCTAAGCTATAAGCTAAGCTAAGCTAAGCTATACAGTTAGCATTAGCATCATCTAATATCGATAATAACATTCTAAATATCCCCTTACCTTTGATTATCTCCATCAGAAGGCGCTGCCAGCGATCCCAGGTCCAGAACAAATGTGGTTTCTTTTGACAAAGTTCATAATTTATGTCCAAATAGTTAGCGTTCAGTAGGCTCCCACAAAATGAGGTGGGCAGTGTAAAGTCACGCCGAAAAGCTAAAGAAAACCTAGTAAATAATCTATTTACGTTTGTTTAAACATGTCAAACGTTGTTTAGCATTAATCTTTTGGTCCATTTTTAACGTGAAACATCAGTAAACATCAGTAATATTTTCACACAACCTATCAAGTGTCTAGAATAAACGATTATGACAAAGACACTCTTCTCAGATTTATGCGCAGGCGCAAAAAATGAAGTGATGACGTGTCAACTTGTAAGCATTCTAATTCGGTCTGTATTCATCACAGATGCGTCAAACAACTTTATAAAGATCGTTGACATCTAGTGGAAGCCTTAGGAGTTGCGAACTGAATCCTTTCTCACTATGGTATCTATAAAACAATGACACTAAATAGTACAGTCACAAAATTCAATTTTCTTTAATCTATTTTTCACAGGTTTTTGCCTGCAATATGAGTTTTGTTATACTTACAGACACCATTCAAACTGTTTTAGAAAATTCAGAGTGTTTTCTATCCAAACCTGAACAATAATATGCATATTCTAGCTTCTGAGTTGGTGTAGGAGGCAGTTAAAAATGGGCACATATTTTTTTCCAAAATTCTCAATACTGCCCCCTAGATTAAACAGGTTAACAAACTATAGTTTTGGCAAGTCGGTTAGGACATCTACTTTGTACATGACACAAGTCATTTTTCCAACAATTGTTTACAGACAGATTATTTCACTTATAATTCACTGTATCACAATTCCAGTGGGTCAGAAGTTTACATACACTAAGTTGACAGTGCCTTTAAACAGCTTGGAAAATTCCAGAAAATGATGTCATGGCTTTATAAGCTTCTGATAGGCTAATTGACATCATTTGAGTCAATTGGAGGTGTACCTGTGGATGTATTTCAAGGCCTACCTTTCAACTCAGTGCCTCTTTGCTTGACATCATGGGAAAATCAAAAGAAATCAGCCTCAGGAAAAAAAAAGTCTGGCTCATCCTTGGGAGCAATTTCCAAACGCCTGAAGGTACCATGTTCATCTGTACAAACAATAGTACGCAACTATAAACACCATGGGACCACACAGCCACCATACTGCTCAGGAAGGAGACGTGTTCTGTCACCTAGAGATGAACGTACTTTGGTGCGAAAAATGCAAATCAATCCCAGAACAATATCAAAGGACCTTGTGAAGATGCTGGAGGAAACAGGTACAAAAATATCTATATCCACAGTAAAAGGAGTCCTATATCGGCATAACCTGAAAGGCCGCTCATCAAGGAAGAAGCCACTAATCCAAAACTGCCATAAAAAAGACAGACTTCGGTTTGGGGACAAAGATGGTACTTTTTGGAGAAATGTCCTCTGGTTTGATGAAACAAAGATAGAACTGTTTGGCCATAATGGCCATCGTTACGTTTGTCAAAAAGGGTAAAAAGGGGGAGGCTTGCAAGCCGAAGAACACCATCCCAACCGTGAAGCGCGGGGGTGGCAGCATCATGTTGTGGGGTTGCTTTTCTGGAGGAGGGACTGGTGCACTTCACAAAATAGATGGCATCATGAGAAAGGAAAATGATGTGGCTATGTTGATGCAACATCTCAAGACATCAGTCAGGAAGTGAAAGCTTGGTTGCAAATGGGTCTTCCAAATGGACAATGACCCCAAGCATACTTCCAAAGTTGTGGACAATGGCTTAAGGACAACAAAGTCAAGGTATTGGAGTGGCCATCACAAAGCCCTGACCTCATCCTATAGAACATTTGTAGGCAGAACTGAAAAAGCGTGTGCGAGCAAGGAGACCTACAAACCTGATTCAGTTACACCAGCTCTGTCAGGAGGAATGGGCTAAAATTCACCCAACTTATTGTGGGAAGCTTGTGGAAGGCTACCTGAAACGTTTGACACAAGTTAAACAATTTAAAGGCAATGCTACCAAATACTAATTGAGTGGATGTAAACTTCTGACCCACTGGGAATGTGATGAAAGAAATAAAAGCTTAAATAAATAATTCTCTCTACTATTAATCTGACATTTCACATTCTTAAAATAGAGTGGTGATCCTGACTGACCTAAAACAGGGAATTATTGCTAGGATTAAATGTCAGGAATTGTGAAAAACTGAGTTTAAATGTATTTGGCTAAGGTGTATGTAAACTTCCGACTCTGATACCCTATATGATAAATATTGAGCAAGCTAGATGTGGTAGGCTACGAGGCTCAACGAGGCTCAACTAGGACCTCTGATCTTGTAGCTACCACTTACCAACCAATCAGCAGGCAGGACCTTACCTACTCCATTACTTAGTCTGTTAATCATGAATAAGTTCAGTTACACAAGTAACTCATGCAATCTGTCAGAAACGGCAGTTAGTTTTCCAAGCGGTCTGTCAGTCTGTTTAAATGTATCATAGAAACAAGCTCCCCAGTGTTCTGCACCCTGGAAATGACCCCAAAGGCCCCTAAATTGCCCCTAAATTGCCAGTGTCTGTGTCTCTGCTCGTCCATAGTGAACTGAGAGTCCCAGAGGAGGTCATGCCAGCCCCAGCTACCCCTAGGTGGTTGGTTTATTTCCGCTTCCTCTCCACCCTAACCAGGCCACCTCTCTGCCCTGATCCCCTGGTCTGGAGGAGGACTGGATGTCTTCTAGGTGCTTATTGTGTTCATGTTGTGGAAAATTGTCTTGTTAGCAGTCTCATTTCATGGGTCTCTAACAATTTTAGCTTTGTCTGTCCTAGTGGTGATTGTAGAGGTGATTGTAGGCTGGTTTCGCCTGGGAGGTGATTTGATGGCCATCTTCACTGGTTAAGCCTAAAGTAGTGTTTCTTGTCATTTGATCCTGGGCACGCACTGTCTATGAATATACAATTTTTAGCTGAACATTAATTAGATGCTAATTGTATGCCTCTGGCAAAGGCAACCAATTAATTGAAAGAGTCTTTGAATCATATTTCATCATTATTGTTAGACATATTTAATGGTACTAATTGTTTGAAATGAAAGCCACCATCTTTCTTTTGGGGAATTGCCTATAGTGGAAGTTATCACTATAGTCGTGACAATATGCACCACAGCCTCTCTGGCATTATGTCTTAATAGTGGTTTGTAAAGTGGGGTCGTAGGGGAATTGCAGTGGGGTCGCCACACAGGTTTGAATACCACTGAACATTACTAGATGTACCAGGCTATTATGTGGTGGCATTTTATTGTTTTGGGCGACTTCAACACTATGCCCTGTGTAGTTAACTATCATCATCATAACACTGTTCTCTGCCCTGTTCATGACCATAGAAATATAACTAATTCTAATTCTATGTTCATGACACTATAATGCTGTGCCTGTGGAATGAAGTTGAGTCTCTTTAATGAAATGTCCTCTGGATTTTAATGAAGAGGGATTTCTCGGCTTAGTTGGAGAGTGATGCTCGACTCACAGTTGTTGCGAGCAGCTTCTTACCTTGTCTGGGGCCCAAGGGAATATATCATGGGCAGCCATCCATTCTGTAGGAGAAAGACTCCTTCGCTTTTACACCCTTCCAATCAAAATAGAAGGTGGGTGTGTGCTATCCAAATGTAAGTTACTGTATGAATTAGGAATGGGAAGGCTGTCAGGTAGCCTTTACTTTAAACAAAAAAGTGATTGAAGGTTTCCTCGATCTTTGATATATTATTTACAACCCTGTCTATTTTTCTTTCATTTGGAAAAGGTTTGTGTGTGTGTGTGGTTGTCTGTCTGATATAGGGGTCTGTCTCCCCATGAACTCACACTGCTCTGCAGATTGCCTGCCAGCCAGTGAGCTGAATGGGCCTGCAGCATCTGTTATCTCATGTAATGCCACCGTCCGAAAACACACACCCACGAACACACACACACACATACAGAGACAAACATTTTCCGCACACACAAATACACACAAGTGTGCACACTTATGGTGCTCCTCTTCCTCCACTCCCCTCTCTCTATTTCCCTATGGTGCTCCTCTTCCTCCACTCCCCTCTCTCTTTGTTTCCCTATGGTGCTCCTCTTCCTCCACTCTCCTCTCTCTATTTCCCTATGGTGCTCCTCTTCCTCCACTCCCCTCTCTCTTTGTTTCCCTATGGTGCTCCTCTTCCTCCACTCTCCTCTCTCTATTTCCCTATGGTGCTCCTCTTCCTCCACTCCCCTCTCTCTATTTCCCTATGGTGCTCCTCTTACTCCACTCCCCTCTCTCTATTTCCCTATGGTGCTCCTCTTCCTCCACTCACCTCTCTCTATTTCCCTATGGTGCTCCTCTTCCTCCACTCCCCTCTCTCTATTTCCCTATGGTGCTCCTCTTCCTCCACTCCCCTCTCTCTATTTCCCTAAGGTGCTCCTCTTCCTCCACTCCCCTCTCTCTATTTCCCTATGGTGCTCCTCTTCCTCCACTCCCCTCTCTCTATTTCCCTATGGTGCTCCTCTTCCTCCACTCTCCTCTCTCTATTTCCCTATGGTGCTCCTCTTCCTCCACTCTCCTCTCTCTATTTCCCTATGGTGCTCCTCTTCCTCCACTCCCCTCTCTCTATTTCCCTATGGTGCTCCTCTTCCTCCACTCTCCTCTCTCTATTTCCCTATGGTGCTCCTCTTCCTCCACTCCCCTCTCTCTATTTCCCTATGGTGCTCCTCTTCCTCCACTCTCCTCTCTCTATATCCCTATGGTGCTCCTCTTCCTCCACTCTCCTCTCTCTATTTCCCTATGGTGCTCCTCTTCCTCCACTCCCCTCTCTCTATTTCCCTATGGTGCTCCTCTTCCTCCACTCCCCTCTCTCTATTTCCCTATGGTGCTCCTCTTCCTCCACTCCCCTCTCTCTATTTCCCTATGGTGCTCCTCTTCCTCCACTCCCCTCTCTCTATTTCCCTATGGTGCTCCTCTTCCTCCACTCTCCTCTCTCTATTTCCCTATGGTGCTCCTCTTCCTCCACTCCCCTCTCTCTATTTCCCTATGGCGCTCCTCTTCCTCCACTCTCCTCTCTCTTTGTTTCCCTATGGTGCTCCTCTTCCTCCACTCTCCTCTCTCTATTTCCCTATGGTGCTCCTCTTCCTCCACTCCCCTCTCTCTATTTCCCTATGGTGCTCCTCTTCCTCCACTCTCCTCTCTCTATTTCCCTATGGTGCTCCTCTTCCTCCACTCTCCTCTCTCTATTTCCCTATGGTGCTCCTCTTCCTCCACTCTCCTCTCTCTATTTCCCTATGGTGCTCCTCTTCCTCCACTCTCCTCTCTCTATTTCCCTATGGTGCTCCTCTTCCTCCACTCTCCTCTCTCTATTTCCCTATGGTGCTCCTCTTCCTCCACTCCCCTCTCTCTATTTCCCTATGGTGCTCCTCTTCCTCCACTCCCCTCTCTCTATTTCCCTATGGTGCTCCTCTTCCTCCACTCTCCTCTCTCTATTTCCCTATGGTGCTCCTCTTCCTCCACTCTCCTCTCTCTATTTCCCTATGGTGCTCCTCTTCCTCCACTCCCCTCTCTCTATTTCCCTATGGTGCTCCTCTTACTGCACTGTTGGAACTAGAAGCACAAGCATATCGCTACACTTGCATTAACATCTGCTAACCATGTGACCAATACAATTTGATTTCATTACATGTATGTGTGTGTGAATCTACAGTTAACCATGCCTTGAGTTAGTCCTGGGCGATATGGCCAAAATATCAAATCATGGTATTTTACACAAATAGGATGATGTTTTACAGTATTTTATGTTTTTTAATAATAAAAGTTCTAAATTAGCTTTATTAGTAGTGCATGACTCTAGGTTGGCAACACATATATTCTAAGTGATTTCAATGGGTCTTTCTCCATTCTGATTGTTTTATACTGTTCAATTCATCTTCAACCAAAAATGATTTTCAGCATTTTTATCAATTTCTGCATTTCCTGTAGTCATTTGAGATAATTTCTACACTGCCACATTGGGCTGCACAATCTGGGCAAACAATCTAGGCCTTAGTTTTAACCAAATGTTGCAATTGTGATTTGGCTTGCGATTTAGAGCAAAACACTTGAGTGAATCATTCTATTCATGGAAATAGAATGATTATTCTAATTCTATTTTTTATTTTATTTTATTTCACCTTTATTTAACCAGGTAGGCTAGTTGAGAACAAGTTCTCATTTACAACTGCGACCTGGCCAAGATAAAGCAAAGCAGTGTGACACAAACAACAACACAGAGTTACACATGGAATAAACAAACAAACAGTCAATAATACAATAGAGAAAGTCTATATACAGTGTGTGCAAATGAGGTAGGATAAGGGGGGTGAGGCAATAAATAGGTCATAGTGGCAAGATTTTTACAGTATGGCAAATTAAACACTGGGGTGATAGATGTGCAGAAGATGAGTGTGCAAGTAGCAGTACTGGGGTGCAAAGGAGCAAAATAAATAAAATAAATAACAATATCGTGCGCATGCTACAGGTGGGTGCTACTATGATGACCAGTGAGCTGAGATAAGACGGGGTTTTACCTAGCAACGACTTATAGATGACCTGGAGCCAGTGGGTTTGGCGACAGATATGTAGCGAGTGCCAGCCAACGAGAGCATACAGGTCGCAGTGGTGGGTAGTATATGGGGCTTTGGTGACAAAACGGATGGCACTGTGATAGACTGCATCCTATTTGTTGAGTAGAGTGTTGGAGGCTATTTTATAGATGACATCGCCGAAGTCGAGGATCGGTAGGATGGTCAGTTTTACGAGGGTATGTTTGGCAGCATGAGTGAAGGATGCTTTGTTGCGAAATAGGAAGCCGATTCTAGATTTAATTTTGGATTGGATATGCTTAATGTGAGTCTGGAAGTAGAGTTTACAGTCTAACCAGACACCTAGGAATTTGTAGTTGTCCACATATTCTAAATCAAAACCGTCCAGAGTAGTGATGCTGGACGGGTGGGTAGGTGCGGGCAGCGATCGGTTGAAGAGCATGCATTTAGTTTTGCTTGCATTTAAGAGCAGTTGGAGCCCACGGAAAGAGAGTTCTATGGCATTGAAGCTCGTCTGGAGGTTAGTTAACACAGTGTCCAAAGAAGGGCCAGAAGTATACAGAATGGTGTCGTCTGCGTAGAGGGGGATTAGAGAATCACCAGCAGCAAGAGCGACATCATTGATGTATACAGAGAAAAGAGTCGGCCCGAGGATTGAACTCTGTGGCACCCCCATAGAGACCGCCAGAGTTCCAGAGGTATAGGTAGAATATAATTGTGGGCACTTTGAATACAGTGTTGTTGACATGACAACGAATGAAAATGCCAGGAAGGAGTTATTGTGACAGGGTAGGAACTAATGTGTTGATAAGTGTTTCCTAGGAGACCTTATAATCTTTGGTTACATTTAATGTTTTCTCTTAGCTATTTCATGTAGCTAACGTATTCATTATTTGCGTATTCCTCTTATTTAGAAGATACTGTTGCACAAACAACATGATGATTGAGGTCTACACCATCACTGGTATTATCAGGAAATATAGCTAATTACGTTTACTCTGATTCAGTACATGTATTAACTAGCTAGCTAGCCAGCTAACGAGTGGTTAGCATTAGTGGCTAACAAGATTTAGGCCCAACTTGCTAAGAAAATACAAATGAGCTGTATGCAGGTGTAAGAGGTCCCGTGTGGCTTAGTTGGTAGAGCATGGTGTTTGCACCGCTAGGGTTGTGGGTTCGATTCCCATGGGGGACCAGTATGGATAAATAAATAAATAAATAAAATATGAAATGTATGCTTTCACTACAGTAAGTCGCTCTGGATAAGAGCGTCTGCTAAATTACTAAAATGTAAGAAACACAAAATAATAGTGTAATTATAAAACACTACTGGATTTATAATAAGAAGCAAGGTGAAAACAGCGTCATTGTTGCATGTGCTACATGGACCATGCAGACTGAACACAAGTGTCCCCTGGTTGAGGAACAACAAATGCGCTCCTTAAGTGACAGGGCGTGGCTAGGTCTGTGTGGAAAGCATTATGGAGAGAGTGGAGAGAGATGACTCAAGTAGCGAAGTAAACTATAAAAATGGGATGTTACACACGGCGTATCACATTTAACAAACCAAACATTCAAATACCGTTATAGAAAGTCAAGTAAAAACCCAAACCGGTCCATGCATCAATACCAATACAGTATATCATAGAATACGGTATAGCGCCCAGTCCTACCTTGAGAAAAGAACAGCATTGGTTTGACTCCTTGACTACCCATTTGAACTGTATTCTGGGTAACCGGACTTATAAATGTTGTTGTGGGTGGCACTTATAACATCACTCATTGGTCTCAGCATTAAATAGCAGAATTACTGTATATGCAGTATTGTCAGATATTGTTGTTGTTCTGATTTCTGTAAAGTGGAGGTCTTGGGTTACTGTGAAGTGAACACTTGTCAAAGTGCTGGGTTTGACTCCTGTGAAGTGAACACTTGTCAAAGTGCTGGGTTTGACTCCTGTGAAGTGAACACTTGTCAAAGTGCTGGGTTTGACTCCTGTGAAGTGTACACTTGTCAAAGTGCTGGGTTTGACTCCTGTGAAGTGAACACTTGTCAAAGTGCTGGGTTTGACTCCTGTGAAGTGAACACTTGTCAAAGTGCTGGGTTGACTCCTGTGAAGTGAACACTTGTCAAAGTGCTGGGTTTGACTCCTGTGAAGTGAACACTTGTCAAAGTGCTGGGTTTGACTCCTGTGAAGTGAACACTTGTCAAAGTGCTGGGTTTGACTCCTGTGAAGTGAACACTTGTCAAAGTGCTGGGTTTGACTCCTGTGAAGTGAACACTTGTCAAAGTGCTGGGTTTGACTCCTGTGAAGTGTACACTTGTCAAAGTGCTGGGTTTGACTCCTGTGAAGTGAACACTTGTCAAAGTGCTGGGTTTGACTCCTGTGAAGTGAACACTTGTCAAAGTGCTGGGTTTGACTCATGTGAAGTGTACACTTGTCAAAGTGCTGGGTTTGACTCCTGTGAAGTGTCTCCACTTGTCTCCACTCAGCTTGACTCTTCTGCACCAGATGTTGGCATGAGCTGAACATCTCTTTTGCGTTCGTTAGTTTGCTTTCCATCATTAATAGTCCCGTGTGGCTCAGTTGGTAGAGCATGGTGTTTGCAATGCCAGGGTTGTGGGTTTGATTCCCATGGGGGACCAGTATGGGAAAAAATAAAAAATGTATGAAATGTATGCATTCACTACTGTAAGTTGCTCTGGATAAGAGTGTCTGCTAAATGACTAAAACGTAAATGTAATTAATTGTAGCACACACACACAAACAGTAGCTTTTGTCTCTCTCCCATTTCGTCACGTGAGTGCACTCATGTAAAGAATGGCTATTGCGATGGTGAGCAGTGTAATCACCTCTGGAGCATTAAGTAACACTATCTGATGTAGGAGGCGTCTGTGAACCCATTCAGACATCCCTCTCTGTAATGTGGCGATGAACAGACAGGATATTGGCATCCTGATGAAGCAGTACAGCCAAAGTGGGAACATTTGTCCTCCAGGTTCCAGTTTCAAAGGTTTAAGAAATCATTTAGATGTTTCTGAAGGTTTCTGAGAAGCCCTAGTTTATAAAATAGTTGGTGGGACTATCACTAAATGTTTTGATCTCATGATGGTCAGTTATTTCCAGTTCTCTAGGGTCAAGCATTTGTTACCTGTAGTGGTTCATATGAGCAATTACATTATACTTCACTTAGCCTTTAAAATGACAAACTAATGAAGAGGAGAATTATTGTAGCTGCGGAGCACAGAGAAGGTTGAAATGGTAATGTATGCAGCGTGGCATTTCCCAGGTCCACCGTGTGCCCCCGTGGGTCCTCCATTCTGCAAGACAGTCATATGAGAAAAGGCTAACGTTGATTAGCCTCAGGGAAACTATCTCTAACCCGCAGCCTGCACTCTGACTGCCTAATGTGGAGGTGGGAATGTGAAACAATATTCAATTGTATTATGTGATATGAACGCAATCAAACCCAGTGGCCACCAATTGGAAGAGTGAGGAGGAGGAACTGAGGAGAAATGTGGGATGCTAATATGGGCTTGGTTGGTTATTTTGTGTGGGTCACAGACCTATGTTGAGGAAGGGAGAGAAAGATGAGAGACGTGAGAGAATAATATGTCTTTGATTAGTGCGTCTTCTCCAGGGTGAGAGGTTGAGTGAAGCTTCTGGAACACACAGATCTTTTTCAGGCAGACGATCACACGAGGACACACCTCTCGCTCTCACCCTCCCTCTGCATCCTTTCCAGCCAGCGTTGGAGCCTGGTTGGTCCCGCTGGGTTTCAGGGAGATTCCTCTGGGACAGTCGCTTGACATTTTTGGGCCGTCTGAAGTGCTTGCTGTAAAATCAGGTCTCTCTCCCTCCTCATATCAATGTTGGCACCATGGCAACACAACAATGAGGCTGAAGTGTTAGCGAGGCAGAGACATTAAGCTTCGCCACACAGAAGTACTCGGAAAAAGTGTATTTTTAGAGAGCAGCCTTTTAACAGGCTTGTCTGAGAAAATGCAAATGTCTGAGCTACTGTATGTTTGTTGTTAACACGTGTGGTGGAATAACTTCTCTTGTCAAATTAGACTCCTTTCTTTTCCCATAGCTGCTCCTTTCCTCTCTGCCTCTCTTCATCTTAGAGACCCTTCTCCTCCTCTCCTCTCCTTTCTCCCTCTCTTCATCTTAGAGACCCTTCTCCTCCTCTCCTCTCCTTTCTCCCTCTCTTCATCTTAGAGACCCTTCTCCTCCTCTCCTTTCCTCTCTGCCTCTCTTCATCTTAGAGACCCTGCTCCTCCTCTCCTCTCCTCTCTCCCTCTCTTCATCTTAGAGACCCTGCTCCTCCCCTCCTCTCCTTTCTCCCTATCTTCATCTTAGAGACCCTTCTCCTCCTCTCCTTTCCTCTCTGCCTCTCTTCATCCTAGAGACCCTGCTCCTCCTCTCCTCTCCTCTCCTCTCCTCTCCTCTCCTCTCCTCTCCTCTCCTCTCCTCTCCTCTCCTCCTCTCTCCTCTCCTCTCCTCTCCTCTCCTCTCCTCTCCTCTCCTCTCTCCCTCTTAGAGACCCTGCTCCCCCTCTCCACTCCTCTCTCCCTCTCTTCATCTCAGAGACCCTGCTCCCCCTCTCCTCTCTCCCTCTCTTCATCTCAGAGACCCTGATCCCCCTCTCCTCTCCTCTCTCCCTCTCTTCATCTCAGAGACCCTGCTCCCCCTCTCCTCTCTCCCTCTCTTCATCTCAGAGACCCTGATCCCCTTCTCCTCTCCTCTCTCCCTCTCTCCCTCTCCTCATATTAGAGAGCCTACTTCACCTCTCCTCTCCCTTTTTTTCATCTTAGAGACCCTGCCACCTCTCTCCTCTCTTTCCTCTCCTCATCTTAGAGAGCCTGCTCCCCCTCTCCTCTCCCCCTCTTTTCATCTGAGAGAGCCTACTCCCCCTCCTCCCCCCTCTTTTCATCTTAGAGAGTCTGCTTCACTATCCTCTCCACTCTTCCTCTCTTCCTCTCCTCTCCTCTCTTCCTATCCTCCCTTCCTCTCTCCTCTCCTCTCTTCTTCTCTCCTCTTCCTCTTCCTCTTCCTCCACACTCTTCCTCTCTCCTCTCTCCCCTCTCCTCTCTCGTCTCCTTTCTCATCTCTCCTCCTCTCTCCTTTCTCATCTCTCTTCCTCTCTCCTCTCTCCTCCTCTCCTCTCCCCTCCTCTCCTTCTCTCCACCTTTCCTCTCTCCCCTCTCCTCTCTCCTCTCTCCTCCCCACTCTTCTTCCCTCTCCTCTCCTCTCCTCTCCTCTCCTCTCCTCTCCTCTCCTCTCCTCTCCTCTCCTCTCCTCTCCTCTCCTCTCCTCTCCTCTCTCCACTCTTCTTCTCCTCTCCTCTCCTCTCCTCTCCTCTCCTCTCCTCTCCTCTCCTCTCCTCTCCTCTCTTCTCCTCTCCTCTCCTCTCTTCCTCTCTCCACTCTTCCACACTTCCTCTCTCCTCTGTCCTTCTCTCCTCTGTCCTCCTCTCCACTCTCCTCACTTCATTTCTCATCTCTCCTCTCTCCTCTCATCTCTCATCTCTAATCTCTCTTCCTCTCTCCTCTCATCTCTCATCCTCGCTTCCTCTCTTCCTCTCTCCTCTCTCCTCTCCTCTCATCTCTCTCCTCTCATCTCTCATCCTTTCTTCCTCTCCTTTCTTCCTCTCCCCCTTCCTCTTCTCTCTTCCTCTCCCTTCCTCTCTCCTCTCCTCTCCTTTCTCCACTCTTCCTCTCTCTACTTTTCCACTCTTCCTGTCTCCTCTCTCCTCTCCTCTTTCCTGTCTCCTCTCATCTCTCCTCTCATCTCTGCTCTCTCATCTCTCCTCTCTCCTCTCTCCTCTCCTCTCTTCCTCTCTCCACTCTTCCTCCCTTCCTCTCTCCTCTCCTCTCTTCCTCTCTCCTCTCCTCTCTTCTTCTCTCCTCTCCTCTCTTCCTCTCTCCTTTCTTCCTCTCTCCTCTCCTCTCTTCCTCTCTCCTCTCCTCTCTTACTCTCTCCTCTCCACTCCTCCTCTCTTCATCCTCTCTTCATCCTCTCCTCTCCTCTCCTCTCCTCTCCTCTCCTCTCCTCTCCTCTCCTCTCCTCTCCTCTCCTCTCCTCTCCTCTCCTCTCCTCACTCATCTCTCCTCCTCTCTCCTCTCATCTCTCATCTCTCCTCCTCTCTTCCTCTCTTCCTCTCCTCTCTTCTCATCTCTCCTCCTCTCTTCCTCTCCTCTCTTCCTCTCTCCTCTCCATCTTTTCCTCTGTTATCTAATCATGTTCAATCTCCTCTCCTCTCCTCACTCATCTCTCCTCCTCTCTCCTCTCATCTCTCCTCCTCTCTTCCTCTCTTCCTCTCCTCTCTTCTCATCTCTCCTCCTCTCTTCCTCTCTTCCTCTCCTCTCTTCTCATCTCTCCTCCTCTCTTCCTCTCTTCCTCTCCTCTCTTCCTCTCTCCTCTCCATCTTTTCCTCTGTTATCTAATCATGTTCAATCTCCTTTCCTCTCCTCTCCTTTGCTCTAGAGGGTGTAAGTAAAAAGATAGAAGTGCAATCTTTTTAATGCTACGTTCATATACTTCTTCATTAATCTTCTGGCTTTCAACCCGGAGGCTTTGTCCTATTGGTCTCTCTTGTATCTTCTTCCTGACCTGCATAATGGACCTGTTGCTCCAAGGTTTGTTCCCTCCTCTGTGACTCAGCCATAGAGAATATGAATGCAACAGCCTTATAAACTGAGCACCAATAACTTAACCAAACACCTGGAGCAGAATCTGGAAGAATCAACCAGATGTTCAACAGACTCAACAGACTAGATCTCCCCGTCGGTATGTTGGATGAAGTTCTGATAACAGGTGTACATCCTGGCACTGTGGAGTCAGGAGGGGATCTGGTAATGCCTATCTACTCTTTCTGTGCAATGTTGCATTCTGGGTAGGTGCCAGAGCTAGAGAATAAGGCAGATGTTGCTATGGTGACCAGAGAATCTGTCTGGAGCTACTAAATGGGCTAGTGATGTTTTCCACAACCTTTTCACCAGCCCGGTGAGAGAGAGAGAGAGAGAGAGAGAGAGAGAGAGAGAGAGAGAGAGAGAGAGAGAGAGAGAGAGAGAGAGAGAGAGAGAGAGAGAGAGAGAGAGAGAGAGAGAGAGAGAGAGAGAGAGAGAGAGAGAGAGAGAGAGAGAGAGAGAGAGAGAGAGAGAGAGAGAGAGGAGAGAGAGAGAGAGAGAGAGAGAGAGAGAGAGAGAGAGAGAGAGAGAGAGAGAGAGAGAGAGAGAGAGAGAGAGAGAGAGAGAGAGAGAGAGAGAGAGAGAGAGAGAGAGAGAGAGAGAGAGAGAGAGAGAGAGAGAGAGAGAGAGAGAGAGAGAGAGAGAGAGAGAGAGAGAGAGAGAGAGAGAGACTCTGCTCTCAGGGAGAGATGGAGTGCAAAAGGGGGCCCTTTAGAAAATGTGTTTATTTTGTTCAATTAGGTACATTACAATTTTCCCTTTGTTAAATAAATAGTTTGTTTTCAAAGTCAGTGCAGTTGGACAGGTGTGGTCCGATGTCTAATACGCGGTACATTGGATCAAAGGGATTAATTTAAAATTGGGACAAACATTTTCAACAACAAAAAAACATTTCCTTTCTATTGTTGGGAGGATATAGAACACAGAGGGTGGCCTTTACTCTAGCCTTGTGCCACATGTCAGACCTCTAGATTCCCTTCTATAGGAGACACATGGCTCTTACAAGAGACTACCTGTACTCTGACACAAGCTGGCCCATGAAAATGGCACAGGACAAAACAGATAAATGACAGATGACTATACGGTGTTGCCATTGTATTCCACCATCAGGGACCACATGATGTGAGACATAACACAATGAAGCTTGAAAACAGAGCAAGGGACCCAATGTTGGCAGATATTATTTATAGTATGAACACAGCATTGATCCCTTATGATATAAAACTGAAAGGGCAACACAATCGAGTGACACTTTTTTTGAAATGGCCATCACGAATCCAGTAAGTTCAGTCTGACACCCAGAAACAGACTGATACCATCACAGCTACCATTTTGGACACATGAACCCAGATCAATGTAAACTGAGTAGCACCAGAGGGATTCCTTGTCTGGGGGTTTCACAAAACAGACAAATGTGGTTGAGATTCAATTCAAGTGCATTTCTCCCTGAGTAACAGCTTGCTCTCTGTCTGTTTTTCTACTATAGATCCTTCTATTGTTGTCTGTCTTACTGCCTGTTAGATCCTTCTATTGTTGTCTGTCTTACTGCCTGTAAGGTCCTTCTATTGTTCTCTGTCTTACTGCCTGTTAGGTCCTTCTATTGTTGTCTGTCTTACTGCCTGTTAGGTCCTTCTAGTGTTCTCTGTCTTACTGCCTGTTAGGTCCTTCTAGTGTTCTCTGTCTTACTGCCTGTTAGGTCCTTCTATTGTTGTCTGTCTTACTGCCTTTTAGGTTCTTCTATTGTTCTCTGTCTTACTGCCTGTTAGGTCCTTCTATTGTTCTCTGTCTTACTGCCTTTTAGGTTCTTCTATTGTTCTCTGTCTTACTGCCTGTTAGGTCCTTCTATTGTTCTCTGTCTTACTGCCTTTTAGGTTCTTCTATTGTTCTCTGTCTTACTGCCTGTTAGGTCCTTCTATTGTTCTCTGTCTTACTGCCTTTTAGGTCCTTCTATTGTTCTCTGTCTTACTGCCTGTTAGATCTTTCTATTGTTCTCTGTCTTACTGCCTTTTAGGTTCTTCTATTGTTCTCTGTCTTACTGCCTGTTAGGTCCTTCTATTGTTGTCTGTCTTACTGCCTGTTAGGTCCTTCTATTGTTGTCTGTCTTACTGCCTGTTAGGTCCTTCTATTGTTCTCTGTCTTACTGCCTTTTAGGTTCTTCTATTGTTCTCTGTCTTACTGCCTGTTAGGTCCTTCTATTGTTGTCTGTCTTACTGCCTGTTAGGTCTTTCTATTGTTCTCTGTCTTACTGCCTGTTAGGTCCTTCTATTGTTCTCTGTCTTACTGCCTGTTAGGTCCTTCTATTGTTCTCTGTCTTACTGCCTGTTAGGTTCTTCTATTGTTCTCTGTCTTACTGCCTGTGAGGTGTGTTAGTCTGGCACTAGATCTCAATACTTCTACTTAACAGCCAGATGGCACTGCCAAGAAAGACCTCCCAGCAGCCAATTAAAGCCTGCCTGAAGCTAAATTGCTGAATCAAAACAAATGCAACATTGAAATATCAATATTTCTGCATTGTAATACATTGTGTCCCTCTGAGGGAGGACAATATATTTTTTTATGAGCATGGCCTTATTTCTATTGTAGCATATTGGATTTTATTTTGTTGTTATTCTGTCTCTCACTGTTCAAATAAACCTACCATTAAAATTATAGACTGATCATTTCTTTGTCAGTGGTCAAACGTACAAAATCAGCAGGGGATCAAATACTTTTTTCCCTCACTGTATATTGGTTACTGACTACCCTGACAAGTTGCATATCGCGGGGGCTATTCGATGCTAATGCAGAATGCCACAGGATGTTTTTGTGTTGGTCAAGGGCAGTCAAGTCTGGGGTGAACCAAGGGCTACAGTGGGGCAAAAAAGTATTTAGTCAGCCACCAATTGTGCAAGTTCTCCCACTTAAAAAGATGAGAAAAAAATCCAGAAAATCACATTGTAGGATTTTTTATGAATTTATTTGCAAATGATGATGGAAAATAAGTATTTGGTCAATAACAAAAGTTTATCTCAATACTTTGTTATATACCCTTTGTTGGCAATGACACAGGTCAAACGTTTTCTGTAAGTCTTCACAAGGTTTTCACACACTGTTGCTGGTATTTTGGCCCATTCCTCCATGCAGATCTCCTCTAGAGCAGTGATGTTTTGGGCCTGTCGCTGGGTAACACGGACTTTCAACTCCCTCCAAAGAGTTTCTATGGGGTTGAGATCTGGAGACTGGCTAGGCCACTCCAGGACCTTGAAATGCTTCTTACGAAGCCACTCCTTCGTTGCCCGGGCGGTGTGTTTGGGATCATTGTCATGCTGAAAGACCCAGCCATGTTTCATCTTCAATGCCCTTGCTGATGGAAGGAGGTTTTCACTCAAAATCTCATGATACATGGCCCCATTCATTCTTTCCTTTACACGGATCAGTCGTCCTGGGCCCTTTGCAGAAAAACAGCCCCAAAGCATGATGTTTCCACCCCCATGCTTCACAGTAGGTATGGTGTTCTTTGGATGCAACTCAGCATTCTTTGTCCTCCAAACACGACGAGTTGAGTTTTTACCAAAAAGTTATATTCTGGTTTCATCTGACCATATGACATTCTCCCAATCCTCTTCTGGATCTTCCAAATGCTCTCTAGCAAACTTCAGACGGGCCTGGACATGTACTGGCTTAAGCAGGGGGACACGTCTGGCACTGCAGGATTTGAGTCCCTGGCTGCGTAGTGTGTTACTGATGGTAGGCTTTGTTACTTTGGTCCCAGCTCTCTGCAGGTCATTCACTAGTTCCCCCCGTGTGGTTCTGGGATTTTTGCTCACTGTTCTTGTGATCATTTTGACCCCACGGGGTGAGATCTTGCGTGGATCCCCAGATCGAGGGAGATTATCAGTGGTCTTGTATGTCTTCCATTTCCTAATAATTGCTCCCACAGTTGATTTCTTCAAACCAAGCTGCTTACCTATTGCAGATTCAGTCTTCCCAGCCTGGTGCAGGTCTACAATTTTGTTTCTGGTGTCCTTTGACAGCTCTTTGGTCTTGGCCATAGTGGAGTTTGGAGTGTGACTGTTTGAGGTTGTGGACAGGTGTCTTTTATACTGATAACAAGTTCAAACAGGTGCCATTAATAAAGGTAACGAGTGGAGGACAGAGGAGCCTCCTAAATAAGAAGCTACAGGTCTGTGAGAGCCAGAAATCTTGCTTGTTTGTAGGTGACCAAATACTTATTTTCCACCGTAATTTGCAAATAAATTCATAAAAAATCCTACAATGGGATTTTCTGGATTTTTTTTCTCATTTTGTCTGTCATAGTTGATGTGTACCTGTGATGGAAATTACAGGCCTCTCTCATCTTTTTAAGTGGGAGAACTTGCACAATTGGTGGCTGACTAAATACTTTTTTGCCCCACTGTATATCTGTTCTTAGTTCTACATTATTTGAATGGGGCATGCTTATTTAAGATGTAGAGGAAAGCACTTTTGAAGAGCAACCAGGCATCCTCTACTGAGGGGATGCTGGGGGCTGCAGGGCCTGGGTTAACCTCTACATCACCAGAGGAACAGAGGAGGAGTAGGATAAGAGTACGGCTAAAGGCTAAAAGAACTGGTCGTCTAGTGCGTTCGGAACAGAGAGTAAAAGGAGCAGGTTTCTGGGCGCAGAAGAATATATTCAAGGCATAATGTACAGACAAGGGTATGGTAGGATGTGAGTACAGTGGAGGTAAGCCTTGGAATTGAGTGATGATGAGAGAGGTTTTGTCTCGAGGCACCATTTAAGCCATTTGCGGTCTCCGCATGTGTGGGGATGGAACATAAGGGCTAGCTAAGGCATATTGAGCAGGGCTGGAGGCTCTACAGTGAAATAAGACAAAAATTACTCACCAAAACATCAATAGACATGGCATATTGACATTAGGGAGAGGCATGTGTAGCCGAGTGATCATAGGGTCCAGTGAGTAGCTAGGCAAGCTGGAGGCACGGCGATTCAGACAGCTAGCATGCCGGGGCTAGCAGCAGGCTAGCAGATGGGCCTCAGGGGGACGTCGCAACGTGAGAGCCTGTTGAAACCCCCTCGGTTACGTCGGTAGACCAGTCGTGATGGATCGGCGGGGTTCCATGTCGGCAGCAAACGGTCCAGGCCAATTGGCAAAAGAGGTAATTGAAGCCAGGAATTGATTAACCCAGGCCCTGCAGCCCCCTCTTGTGATGTAGAGGATCTCTTTGGCTAGCCGGGAGATGGGCAATGTTCAAGGCTAGCTCCAGGCTAACTGGTGCTTGCTTCGGGACAAAGACGTTAGCCAGGAGTAGCCCCTCGGATGGCAGCTTGCTAGCTGAGATGATCCGGAGTAAAGGTTCGGAGCTTGAGGTAGGAATCCGGAGATGTGGTAGGGAAAAGCAGTCCGATATGCTCTGGGTAGATATCGCGCTGTGCAGGCTGGCAGGAGTTGACCGGGTTGAGGCTGGCAGTCCGAGTTAACGGTGATGACCGCTAGCAGTGGCTAACTGACTGCTAGCTAGTAGCTAGTTAGCTGGCTAGCTCCTGAAGGGGTTCCTGTTCTAAAGTGTAAAAAATAGCAGATCCATACCACATTGGGTGAGGCGGGTTGCAGGAGAGTATGTTCAGTCCGTAGATGGAAAATGAGATTGAAAATGTTTAAAATATATACGAAAAGAAAAACGATATATACAAATGACAGGACAAGACAATCAAAACAGACATCCCACTGCTACGCCATCTTGGATTTTAGAGCGGGAGGGTGAGAAGTTAATGCTGCAAGAGCTCTAATAGGTTAGAGGACATTCTCCGGAAGTTGTCATTAAAACTGTATAACTCTATAGAAGGGGGTGAAAACCAGGAGCCTCCTAGGTTTTGTATTGGAGTCAATGTATACAAAGGAGGACGGAAGCTAGATGTCCTCGGTCTACACCATGGTGCTACCCTACAGAGTGCTGTTGTGGCTACTGTAGACCTTCATTGCAAAACAGTGTATTTTAATCAATTATTTGGTGACGTGAATATATTTAGTTTAGTTTTATCTTAAAGTGATAACCTTTAAGATGTTTCACTATTTTATTTATTTCTGAAATTCAATGAGGATGATGGTCTTCCCCTTCCTCCTGTGAGGAGCCTCCAATGGAATAAACCCACTGGGCACACACTCATTCTCTCTCTCTCTCTCTCTCTCTCTCTCTTTCTCTCTCTCTCTCTCTCTCTCTCTCTCTCTCTCTCTCTCTCTCTCTCTCTCTCTCTCTCTCTGCAGGTTGACAGGACAGAGGTTATCCGTAGCTCTATAAGCCCCACCTTTTCTAAAGTCTTCACCGTGGACTTCTACTTTGAGGAGGTACAGCGGCTACGTTACGAGCTCTATGACATCAGCAGCAATCACAACGGCATCAAGGAGGCTGACTTTCTGGGGGCCATGGAGTGCACACTGGGACAGGTGTGTTCTCACGGCAACGCCACACAAGCTCCGACACGCTATCTCTGACACAATGCTAAGTGCTAATGCTGGACCGAGCTGAACTTAGAGACCATTAAAAGTAGTTAGCAGAGGCTTTTTAGTAGACCCAGTGAGACTGTTTACTCAAGAAAGACAACACCTCCCTCTCACCCTCCCTCTCTGCACGGGTCATTTCCTGTAACGTAAAAAACAAGCGAGTTAAGTGGTTTAGTGGCAGTTGGTCGGGCAGTGTAGCGTGTTTTTACATCAACCCTTTTCACCTGCAAAAGGGAGCTCTCTCTCTCTGTAATGTGTGCATACAGTCAGCCTCCAGTAAAATGACATGCCGCGTGCAAATAATGAAAAGGCACGTAATGAAATAATCCCCCAGACTTTCATTAAGAGTGTTTTGCTACATGCAGCTGTCGGCTGAAACAGTTGGCGTCCGGTACGCCAGCGGGCCTGGAATGTTTGAGCCTTCTGAGCCTCTCTCTGGTATTATTGTGTGTCTATGCCAACAGCAAATGATTCTTCCCCACCACTGCTGACACATGGTTCATAGGCCCTGCTATCTTCATCTAGTTGTACTGAGGAATTCTCCAGAAACTAATTTCATGTGTTATGAATTCCAATATTTAGTTTGAGTTTGATCCAAGTTTCAAAGTATCACTCTCTGTCTCCCTCTCTCCCCCTTCTCTCTCTCTCTCTCTCTCTCTCTCTCTCTGTCTTTTCCCTCTAACTCCTGGGAGATCTTCATATGGATGAGCTGTTCATTTTGTTCCACTCTGTTGTGTCTACAAGGAGACGGTGGGACTGTGGGTACATCTCAATGCAAATAAGAGGCATAATTTAGAAACACCTTATATTGTGAACAGGATTCACCAAGGGGTTGTACTGTATTTCTACAGTTTTACTTCATATTTTATTCTCAGAATCATCCAATAGGCCTACTGTACCATGCAACCATTCCAGCATTGACAATTTACTGAGAGGGCTTTGAACCTTTACAAAGACTCTCATATTGCATCTTACTTGCATAATGTGGAAAGCCTCACAGCATCCAATTATTTTATGGCATCTTTCCAGCATATTTTTATGGCAAAACTTCTCTTCAGAACTCCCCAACCTCACCCTATACAACCACACTCTCTCTTACTTCAGACATTTGTGCAAAACTCTTCATTTCTTTATTTTTTACTGTGCCGGTGATTCCCTCGTCCCAGTTTTCCCGTCTGGTTCTCCTGAGTTGCTGTGTTGTTGATGTGAGGCATCGAGTCAGGGGACTCTCACCTCTTATCTCTCTCCAAACAGATTGTGTCCCAGAGGAAGCTCACCAAACCACTGCTCAAACAGGGCAGCACAGTGAGCAAGTCCTTCATCATGGTAAGGCCCCTCTCTGTCACTTAGCTCCGTCTCTCTCTAGCGTTCTCTCTCTCCCTCTCTCTCCAGCTTTCTCTGTCTGTCTGTCTGTCTGTCTGTCTGTCTGTCTGTCTGTCTGTCTGTCTGTCTGTCTGTCTGTCTGTCTGTCTGTCTGTCTGTCTGTCTGTCTGTCTCTGTCTGTCTGTCTGTCTAAAGCACAGCAAAGGTAACTGAACTTAATGACTATCGCCCCATAGCACTCACTTCTGTCATCACGAAGTGCTTTGAGAGACTAGTCAAGGATCATATCACCTCTACCTTACCTACCACCCTAGAGCCACTTCAATTTGCTTACCGCCCCAATAGATCCACAGATGATGCAATCGCCATTACTCTGCTCACTGCCCTATCCAATCTGGACAAGAGGAATACCTATGTAAGAATGCTGTTTATTGACTACAGCTCAGCATTCAACACCATAGTACTCTCCAAGCTCGTCATTAAGCTTGAGGCCCTGGGTCTGAAACCCGTCCTGTGGAACTGGGTCCTGGACCTCCTGACAGGCCGCCCCCAGGTGGTGAAGGTAGGAGACATCACCTCCACTCTGTTGATCCTCAACAAGGGTGAGTGCATGCTCAGCCCCCTCCTGTACTCCCTGTTCACCCATGACTGCGTGGTCAAGCACGCATCCAACTCAATCATCAAGTTTGTAGACAACACAACACTAGTAGGCTTAATTACCAACGATGACGAGACAGCCTACAGGGAGGAGGTGTGGACTATAGGAGTGTGGTGCCTGGAAAACAACCTCACACTCAAAGTCAACAAAACAAAGGAGATGATCATGGACTTCAGGAAACAGCAGAGGGTTCACCACCCTATCTACATCGATGGGACCGCAGTGGAGAAGGTGGAAAGCTTCAAGTTCCTTGGCGTACACATCATTGACAAACTGAAATGGACCACCCACACAGACAATGTGGTGAAGAAGGCGCAACAGAGCCTCTTCAACCTGAGGAGGCTAAAGAAATTTGTCTTGTCACCTAAAACCCTCACAAACTTTTACAGATGCACAATTGAAAGCATCCAGTCGGGCTGTATCAACGATTGGTATGGCAACTGCACCACCTGCAACCGCAAGGCTCTCCAGAGGGTGGTGCGGTCTGCCCAACGCATTACCGGGAGCAAACTACCCGCCCTCCAGGACACCTATGGCACCCGATGTCACAGGAAGGCCAAAAAGATAATCAAGGACATCAACCACCCGAGCCACTGCCTGTTCACCACGTTATCATTCAGAAGGCGAGGTCAGTACAGGTGCATCAAAGCTGGGACCGAGAGACTGAAAAACAGCTTCTGTCTCAAGGCCATCAGACTGTTAAACAGCCATCACTAGCACATTAGAGGCTGCTGCCTATAGTTATAGACTAGAAATCACTGGCCACTTTAAGGAATGGAACACTAATAATGTTTAAATATCTGGCATTACTCATCTCATATGTATCTACTGTATTCTATACTATTCTACAGTATCTTAGTCCCTTAATAATGTTTACATATCTGGCATGACTGATCTCATATGTATATACTGTTTTCTATACTATTCTACTGTATCTTAGTCCATTCCACTCTGACATCGTCTGTATGTATATAGTCTTAATTCATTCCATTTGTGTGTATTGGGTATATGTTGTGTAATTTGTTATATATTACTTGTTAGATATTACTGCACTATCGGAGCTAGAAGCACAAGCATTTCGCTGCACCCGCAATAACATCTGCTAATCAGGTGTATGTGACCAATACAATTTGATTTGATTTGATTTGGGCAGCCTACCACCTAATCTCCAGTCAAAAGTGACCAGGCAAACTTTAATTCAGATACTGGAGTTCTTTTTTACACTTTCTGAGTTTGGTGTAGAGTAGCATCTGAACTTAACAAATAGATATGCATGCATGTGTCTGTTTGAGATGAACATACGTATTGTTTTGTTTCTGAAGCACATTGCCTGTTTGCTTATGCATGGAAAATAACCTCTTTCAAAAAAGGCATCAAGGCATTCTCAATAGTGTATATCATATTATATTGGGCCACACGCACGCACGCACACACGCACACACGCACACACAATAGTACTATATAAAGAGAGAACTAAATAGAGAGGTATCTCAAGGTCATTATGAAAAACGAGCTCCCAGCAGAAGGAAACTAACATCAGTGTCAATAGGACTTATATTAGACCAGATGAGGAGTGGTTCCACAGTATTTCATATCTGAACAGTTGACAAATAAATATGAATCCGGAGGCAGATACCGAACAATGCAAGCCATTTATGAACTCAAAGTATGAAAGACAATATGCCTATCATGCGTTTCACAACAACGATTACAAGTTCACTATTTTATTCATAAACAGACTTTTTTCTGGTTTCTGGTTTTAACCAGGGTGTGTGTGAATATTAGAACCAGGGTGTGTGTGAATATTACAACCAGGTGTGTGTGAATATTAAAACCAGGTGTGTGTGATAATTAGAACCAGGGTGCGTGTGAATATTATAACCAGGTGTGTGTGAATGTTAGAACCAGGTGTGTTTGAATATTATAACCAGGTGTGTGTGTGAATATTATAACCAGGGTGTGTGTGAATATTAGAACCAGGGTGTGTGTGAATATTAGAACCAGGGTGTGTGTGAATATTATAACCAGGTGTGTGTGAATATTAGAACCAGGTGTGGGTGAATATTAGAACCAGGTGTGGGTGAATATTAGAACCAGGTGTGGGTGAATATTAGAACCAGGTGTGTGTGAATATTATAACCAGGTGTGTGTGAATATTAGAACCAGGTGTGGGTGAATATTAGAACCAGGTGTGTGTGAATATTAGAACCAGGTGTGTGTGAATATTAGAACCAGGGTGCGTGTGAATATTAGAACCAGGGTGCGTGTGAATATTAGAACCAGGTGTGTGTGAATATTAGAACCAGGTGTGTGTGAATATTAGAACCAGGGTGTGTGTGAATATTAGAACCAGGGTGTGTGAGAATATTAGAACCAGGTGTGTGTGAATATTAGAACCAGGTGTGTGTGAATATTAGAACCAGGGTGTGTGTGAATATTAGAACCAGGTGTGTTTGAATATTAGAACCAGGTGTGTGTGAATGTTAGAACCAGGTGCGTGTGAATATTAGAAGCAGGTGCGTGTGAATCTTAGAACCAGGTGTGTGAATATTAGAACCAGGTGTGTGGGAATATTAGAACCAGGTGTGTGTGAATATTAGCAGCAGCAGGTGCATGTGAATATTAGAACCAGGTGTGTGTGAATATTAGAACCAGGTGTGTGTGAATATTACAACCAGGTGTGTGTGAATATTAGAACCAGGTGTGTGTGAATATTAGAACCAGGTGTGTGTGAATATTAGAACCAGGTGTGTGTGAATATTAGAACCAGGTGTGTGTGAATATTACAACCAGGTGTGTGTGAATATTAGAACCAGGTGTGTGTGAATATTAGAACCAGGTTTGTGTGAATATTAGAACCAGGGTGCGTGTGAATATTAGAACCAGGTGTGTGTGAATATTAGAACCAGGTGTGTGTGAATATTAGAACCAGGTGTGTGTGAATATTAGAACCAGGTGTGTGTGAATATTAGAACCAGGTGTGTTTGAATATTAGAACCAGGTGTGGGTGAATATTAGAACCAGGTGTGTGTGAATATTAGAACCAGGTTTGTGTGAATATTAGAACCAGGGTGTGTGTGAATATTAGAACCAGGTGTGTGTGAATATTAGAACCAGGGTGTTTGTGAATATTAGCAGCAGCAGGTGTGTGTGAATATTAGAACCAGGTGTGTGTGAATATTAGAACCAGGTGTGTGTGAATATTAGAACCAGGGTGTGTGTGAATATTAGAACCAGGGTGTGTGTGAATATTACAACCAGGTGTGTTTGAATATTAGAACCAGGGAGTGTGTGAATATTAGAACCAGGTGTGTGTGAATATTAGAACCAGGTGCGTGTGAATATTAGAACCAGGGTGTGTGTGAATATTAGAACCAGGTGTGTGTGAATATTAGAACCAGGTGTGTGTGAATATTAGAACCAGGTGTGTGTGAATATTAGAACCAGGTGTGTGTGAATATTAGAACCAGGTGTGTGAATATTAGAACCAGGTGTGTGTGAATATTAGCAGCAGGTGCGTGTGAATATTAGAACCAGGTGCGTGGGAATATTAGAACCAGGGTGTGTGTGAATATTAGAACCAGGTGTGTGTGAATATTAGAACCAGGTGTGTGTGAATATTAGAACCAGGTGTGTGTGAATATTAGAACCAGGTGTGTGAATATTAGAACCAGGTGTGTGTGAATATTAGAACCAGGTGTGTGTGAATATTAGCAGCAGGTGCGTGTGAATATTAGAACCAGGTGTGTGTGAATATTAGAACCAGGTGTGTGTGAATATTAGAACCAGGGTGTGTGTGAATATTAGAACCAGGTGTGTGTGAATATGACAACCAGGTGTGTTTGAATATTAGAACCAGGGTGTGTGTGAATATTAGAACCAGGTGTGTGTGAATTTTACAACCAGGGTGTGTGTGAATATTAGAACCAGGTGTGTGTGAATATTAGAACCAGGTGTGTGTGAATATTAGAACAAGGTGTGTGTGAATATTAGAACCAGGTGTGTTTGAATATTAGAACCAGGCATGTGTGAATATTAGAACCAGGTGTGTGTGAATATTAGAACAAGGTGTGTGTGAATATTACAACAAGATGTGTGTGAATATTAGAACAAGGTGTGTGTGAATATTAGAACCAGGTGTGTGTGAATATTACAACCAGGTGTGTGTGAATATTAGAACCAGGTGTGTGTGAATATTAGAACCAGGTTTGTGTGAATATTAGAACCAGGGTGCGTGTGAATATTACAACCAGGTGTGTGTGAATATTAGAACCAGGTGTGTGTGAATATTAGAACAAGGTGTGTGTGAATATTAGAACCAGGTGTGTGTGAATATTAGAACCAGGTGTGTGTGAATATTAGAACCAGGTGTGGGTGAATATTAGAACCAGGTTGTGTGTGAATATTAGCAGCAGCAGGTGTGTGTGAATATTAGAACCAGGTGTGTGTGAATATTAGAACCAGGTGTGTGTGAATATTAGAACCAGGGTGTGTGTGAATATTAGAACCAGGGTGTGTGTGAATATTACAACCAGGTGTGTTTGAATATTAGAACCAGGGAGTGTGTGAATATTAGAACCAGGTGTGTGTGAATATTAGAACCAGGTGCGTGTGAATATTAGAACCAGGGTATGTGTGAATATTAGAACCAGGGTGTGTGTGAATATTAGAACCAGGGAGTGTGTGAATATTAGAACCAGGGTGTGTGTGAATATTAGAACCAGGTGTGTGTGAATATTAGAACCAGGTGTGTGTGAATATTAGAACCAGGTGTGTGTGAATATTAGAACCAGGTGTGTGTGAATATTAGAACCAGGTGTGTGAATATTAGAACCAGGTGTGTGTGAATATTAGAACCAGGTGTGTGTGAATATTAGCAGCAGGTGCGTGTGAATGTTAGAACCAGGTGTGTGTGAATATTAGAACCAGGTGTGTGTGAATTTTACAACCAGGGTGTGTGTGAATATTAGAACCAGGTGTGTGTGAATATTAGAACCAGGTGTGTGTGAATATTAGAACAAGGTGTGTGTGAATATTAGAACCAGGTGTGTTTGAATATTAGAACCAGGCATGTGTGAATATTAGAACCAGGTGTGTGTGAATATTAGAACAAGGTGTGTGTGAATATTACAACAAGATGTGTGTGAATATTAGAACAAGGTGTGTGTGAATATTAGAACCAGGGAGTGTGTGAATATTAGAACCAGGTGTGTGTGAATATTAGAACCAGGTGTGTGTGAATATTAGAACCAGGCATGAGTGAATATTAGAACAAGGTGTGTGTGAATATTAGAACAAGGTGTGTGTGAATATTACAACAAGGTGTGTGTGAATATTACAACAAGGTGTGTGTGAATATTAGAACCAGGGAGTGTGTGAATATTAGAACCAGGTGTGTATGAATATTAGAACCAGGTGTGTGTGAATATTAGAACCAGGTGTTTGTGAATATTAGAACAAGGTGTGTGTGAATTTTAGAACAAAGTGTGTGTGAATATTAGAACAAGGTGTGTGTGAATATTAGAACCAGGTGTGTGTGAATATTAGAACGAGGTGTCTGTGAATATTAGAACAAGGTGTGTGTGAATATTAGAACAAGGTGTGTGTGAATATTAGAACAAGTTGTGTGTGAATATTACAACAAGGTGTGTGTGAATATTAGAACCAGGTGTGTGTGAATATTAGAACCAGGTGTTTGTGAATATTAGAACAAGGTGTGTGTGAATATTAGAACAAGGTGTGTGTGAATATTAGAACAAGGTGTGTGTGAATATTAGAACCAGGTGTGTGTGAATATTAGAACAAGGTGTGTGTGAATATTAGAACAAGGTGTGTGTGAATATTAGAACAAGGTGTGTGTTATGTACCTGCAGGTCACCGCCGAGGAGCTGACAGGGAATGATGACTATGTGGAACTTTCTTTCAGTGCCAGGAAACTTGACGACAAGGTAAGGTTGCAACGCTACAGAAAATGTTTAATTTGTGCTCGTTAATTTATTATGAATGCATTACATTATTGTATATCCTCTAATTAACCATGGCATCAACTGGTCTCAGAACAGTGATTATACACACAGAGCTATGCTTCAAGGGGAAAATCCCACCAGAGGAATAATTACAACAGAAACACATTAGATACAGAGAACCTATCCCTCCCCAATGAGGATATTTGATCCATCCAACTCCCCATCTCTGTCTCTCCTGCTGTGTTTGTGGCTCTGGCTCACACACACAACACACACACACACACAACACACAGATGTGAGATGGGGAGATAAGAAAGGAGAGAGAGAGAGCAGAGGTGTGTGTGGTGTGTTTGTGGTTAAGTCCAAGAGATGTTTTTAAGTCCCCTGGTGTCTTTCTCAGCCCCAGTGTGTCTCTAATCAGTCTAATTTAAATGAGTTAATCTCCACTAAATGGAAGATGTTGTGTGTGTGTGTGTGTGTGTGTGTGTGTGTGTGTGTGTGTGTGTGTGTGTGTGTGTGTGTGTGTCTGCCTTCAACTGAAATAAGTTTTCCCTCACCACAGGTGCTAAAGTACATTATTCCAGCACTAAAATGCAATTAAGCATTGCATCTTCAGGGAGAAATGCAATCAAAGCAATTTGCTCTTAACTTTCCTGTCAGTATCCTATCAGTAAGAATTGTGTTTATAAATGATTGATTTCGTGTTTTTGGAACTGCAGATTTATTCTGATCATCAGATCTTTTGAGGGAATTTTTCTCCTGGAGCATCCAGTCAGGTTGATTGTAGTACTAGGATCACACATCAGGTTGCATAACCAGACCAGGATATATCATGACCATTGGTGGCCCCAATTCAAATCAAAGTTTATTTGTCACGTGTGCCGAATACAACAGGTGTTCACCTTACAGTGAAATGCTTACTTACAAGCCCCTAACCAACAGTGCAATTTAAGTAAAAAAAAATAGGTATTAGGTAAACAATAGATAAGTAAAGAAATAAAAAAAACAGTAAAATGACAGTAAAAATAACAGTAGCGAGGCTGTATACAGGAGTACCGGTACAGAGCCAATGTGTGGGGGCACCGGTTAGTCAGGCTAATTAAGGTAATATGTACATGTAGGTATAGTTAAAGTGACTATGCATAGATTATCAACAGAGATAGCAGCAGCATAAAAGAGGGGGTTGGGGGGGGGACGGGGGTGTAACGGCTGTCGTAGAGAGGGGACCAAAGCGCAGTGTGTTGATTGCTCATGATGAATATTTATTATAACTCAAAACACTAAAGGAAAAATAACAAAGAGAAAAAACAAAAGTGCACAGTTCCGTCAGGTACATAAACTAAACAGAAGACCCACAAACAAAGGTGGAAAAAATAGAAAAATTAGAGACAACGAGGACCAGCTGCCTCTAATTGGAGATCATCCCAAAAAACAACAACATAGCAATAGAAAAAATAGAACCTAAACATAGATATACAAAACATAGAAAAACACAAAACACCCCCTGTCACGCCCTGACCTACTCTACCATAGAAAATAACATCTTACTATGGTCAGGACGTGACAGGGGAAGGACGACACACAATGCAAATAGTCCGGGTAGCCATTTGATTACCTGTTCAGGAGTCTTATGGCTTGGGGGTAAAAGCTGTTTAGAAGCCTCTTGGACCAAGACTTGGCGCTCCGGTACCGTTTGCCATGCAGTAGCAGAGAGAACAGTCTATGACTGGGGTGGCTGGGGTCTTTGACAATTTTTAGGGACTTCTTCTGACACCGCCTGGTGTAGAGGTCCTGGATGGCTGGCAGCTTAGCCCCAGTGATGTACTGGGCCGTTCGCACTACCCTCTGTAGTGCCTTGTGGTCGGAGGCCGAGCAGTTGCCGTACCAGGCAGTGATGCAACCAGTCAGGATGCTCTCGATGTTGTAGCTGTACCTTTTGAGGATCTGAGGACCCATGCCAAATCTTTTCAGTCTCCTGGGGGGGAAAAGGTTTTGTCGTGCCCTCTTCACGACTGTCTTGGTGTGTTTGGACCATTCTAGTTTGTTGGTGATGTGGACACCAAGGACGCTCTCAACCTGCTTCACTACAGACCTGTTGATGAGAATGAGGGCATCCTCGGTTCTCCTTTTCCTGTAGTCCACAATCATCTCCTTTGTCTTGATTACGTTGAGGGATAGTTTGTTATTCTGGTACCACACGGCCAAGTGTCTGACCTCCTCCCTATAAGCTGTCTCGTTGTTGTCGGTGATCAGGCCTACCACTGTTGTGTCGTCTGCAAACTTAATGATGGTGTTGGAGTCGTGTCTGGCCATGCAGTTGTGGGTAAACAGGGAGTACAGGAGGGGACTGAGCACACACCCCTGACGTGCTCCAGTGTTGAGGATCAGCGTGGCAGATGTGTTGCTACCTACCCTCACCACCTGGGGGTGGCCCGTCAGGAAGTCCAGGATCCAGTTGCAGAGGGAGGTGTTTAGTCCCAGGATCCTTAGCTTAGTGATGAGCTTTGAGGACACTATGGTGTTGAACGCTGAGCTGTAGTCAATGAATAGTATTCTCACGTAGGTGTTGCTTTTGTCCAGGTGGGAACGGGCAGTGTGGAGTGCAATAGAGATTGCATCATCTGTGGATCTGTTTGAGCGTTATGCAAATTGGAGTGGGTCTAGGGTTTCTGGGCTAATGGTGTTAATGTGAGCCATTACCAGCCTTGCACTCACGGCTACGGACTTGAGTGCTATGGGTCTGTAGTCATTTAGGCAGGTTACCTTAGTGTTCTTGGGCACAGGGACTATGGTGGTCTGCTTGAAACATGTTGGTATTACAGACTCAATCAGGGACATGTTGAAAATGTCAGTGAAGACACCTGCCAGTTGGTCAGCACATGACTTGTGAATGTTGACCTGTTTAAAGGTCTTGCCCACATCGGCTACCTCAGTGTTGCCTCAGTGTTGCTTGCCTCGAAGCGAGCATTGAAGTGATTTAGCTCGTCTGGTAGGCTCGTGTCACTGGGCAGCTCGCGGCTGTGCTTCACTTTGCAGTCTGTAATAGTTTGCAGGACCTGCCACATCTGACCAGCATCGGAGCCGGCGTAGTACGATTCAATTTTAGTCCTTTATTGGCGTTTTGCCTGTCTGATGTTTCGTCAGAGGGCATAGCAGGATTTCTTATCAGCTTCCAGGTTAGAGTTCCGCACCTACCCTTTAGCTCAGTGTGAATGTTGTCTGTAATCCATGGCTTCTGGTTGGGCTATGTATGTACTTTCACTGTGGGGATGACATCCTAGATGCACTTATTGATAAAGCCAGTGACTGATGTGGTGTACTCCTCAATGCCATTGGAAGAATCCTGGAACATATTCCAGTCTGTGCTAGTAAAACAGTCCTGTAGTTTAGCATCTGCTTCATCTGACCACTTTTTTAATAGACCGAGTCACTGGTGCTTCCTGCTTTAATTTTTGCTTGTAAGCAGGAATCAGGGGGATAGAATTATGGTCAGATTTGCCAAAGGAGGGCGAGGGAGAGCTTTGTACGCGTCTCTGTGTGTGCAGTAAAGGTGATCTAGAATTTTTTTCCCCTCTGGTTGACATTTAACATGCTGGTAGAAATGAGGTAAAACGATTTAAGTTTCCCTGCATTAAAGTCCCCGGCCACTAGAAGTGCCGACTATGGGTGGGCAGTTTCCTGTTTGCTTATTACCTTATACAGCTGACTGAGTGCGGTCTTAGTGCCAGCATCCATCTGTGGTGGTAAATAAACAGCCACGAAAAATATAGATGAACACTATCATGAGATACTCCACTTCAGGCGAGCAAAATCTAGAGACTTCCTTAGATTTCGTGCACCAGCTGTTGTTTACTAATGTATGCATTCAAATGTATGCATTCACTACTGTAAGTCGCTCTGGATAAGAGCGTCTGCTAAATGACTAAAATGTAAATGTACACAGACCCCCTCGTCTTCGGAGTGTGCTGTTCTATCTAGCCAGTGCAGCGTACAGTATATCCCACCAGCTGAATGTTATCCATGTCGTCATTCAGCCACGATTTGGTGAAACATAAGATATTACAGTTTTTGTTGTCCTGTTGGTAGGATATTTGTGATCGTTACTCGTCTAATTTATTGTTTAATGATTGTACGTTGGCAAGTAATGCTGATGGTAAGGGCAGATTTCCCACTCGGCGTTGGCGGATCCTTACAAGGCACCCCGCCCTGTGTCCTCTATACCTGCGTCTCTTTCTCTTTCCAATGACGGGGATTTTGGCCTTGTCAGGTGTCTGAAGTACATCCTGTGCGTCCTGCTTGTTGAAGAAAAAATCTTTGTCTAATCCGAGCTGAGTGATCGCTGTCCTGATACCCAGAAGCTCTTTTTTTGCTGTAAGACACGGTGGCAGAATCATAAAATAAATTACAAATAATGCAAAATAAAAACGTTAAACGGCTGCCATTTCTTACGCCGCCATCTTACTGTAGACAATTCGCGATGACATGGTCAGAAATAACCTTGTCATGATGTTCAGGAGTTGTGTTTTCGAAATGCAATCTGCAATTTCACATTTCTATTTGTTGTCCAAAACAATCTGTGATTTTCTACTTCTCAGTGCTGCTCTTATTAGATTAGTCAAAAGTACCAAGACAATTTGAAAGGCATCTTAGCTGTATACTGTAACGAGTTATAACCTCAGGGTCTGGAGTTATGTATGAGCTACAGTATTTCTTCAGCTAATTTAGCTGTTCAGGAGTTTTGGCACCCGTCTAGGGCGTTACATGAGATAACCCTCCTACAGATTGCATCACAGCTCAGCTCTATGAATCATTGAACAGGAAGGAGAGAGACCAGCCTCTCAGGAAGAGATATAGTGGCAGAGAGTTAGATAGATGTCAGTACAGTATATTCTATGTATAATATATATTCCATGTAAATGACCTATACACATATAGGAGCGTTTGTAGAGGATCTCAGTGTGTTGTTGACGCATGAATTTGGACAACATGGCAACCATCTTCCTCACAAAAACGTTAGGTATTTTATTAACCACTTTCACAGTTTTAAGGGCCAAAGCGGTTGGGAGGGAAATATTGCAATCCCTCAGCATGGCATTAAGATAGTAGTTGATGTATTTCTGAAAGTCCACTGTGTATCTCTCTGTGCAGGACTTTTTTAGTAAATCAGACCCTTTCCTGGAGATCTTCAGGATGAACGATGACGACACGCTACAGCTTGTGCACAGAACAGAGGTAAAACCAGCAGTCGTTTTGTTCAAATGGATACATACATTTATTTATTTTTTATTTTTTTATTTCACCTTTATTTAACCAGGTAGGCTAGTTGAGAACAAGTTCTCATTTGCAACTGCGACCTGGCCAAGATAAAGCATAGCAATTCGACACATACAACAACACAGAGTTACACATGGAATAAACAAAACATACAGTCAATAATACAGTAGAACAAAAGAAAAGAAAAAGTCTATATACAGTGAGTGCAAATGAGGTAATTTAAGGCAATAAATAGACCATGGTGGCGAAGTAATTACAATATAGCAATTAAACACTGGAATGGTAGATGTGCAGAAGATGAATGTGCAAGTAGAGATACTGGGGTGCAAAGGAGCAAGATATATAAATAAATACAGTATGGGGATGAGGTAGGTAGATAGATGGGCTGTTTACAGATGGGCTATGTACAGGTGCAGTGATCTGTGAGCTGCTCTGACAGCTGGTGCTTAAAGCTAGTGAGGGAGATATGGGTCTCCAGTTTCAGAGATTTTTGCAGTTCGTTCCAGTCATTGGCAGCAGAGAACTGGAAGGAAAGACGACCAATGGAGGAATCGGCTTTGGGGGGGACCAGTGAGATATACCTGGTGGAGCGCATGCTACGAGTGGGTGCTGCTATGGTGACCAGTGAGCTGAGATAAGGCGGGGCTTTACCTAGCAGAGACTTGTAGATAACCTGTAGCCAGTGGGTTTGGCGATGAGTATGAAGCGAGGGCCAACCAACGAGAGCGTACAGGTTGTAATGGTGGGTAGCGTATGGGGCTTTGGTGACAAAACGGATGGCACTGTGACAGACTGCATCCAGTTTGTTGAGTAGAGTGTTGAAGGCTATTTTATAGATGACATCACCAAAGTTGAGGATCGGTAGGATGGTCAGTTTTACGAGGGTATGTTTGGCAGCATGAGTGAAGGATGCTTTGTTGCGATATAGGAAGCCAATTCTAGATTTAATTTTGGATTGGAGATGCTTAATGTGAGTCTGGAAGGAGAGTTTACAGTCTAACCAGACACCCAGGTATTTGTAGTTGTCCATGTATTGTAAGTCAGAGCCACCCAGAGTAGTGATGCTGGACGGGCGAGCAGGTGCGGGCAGTGATCGGTTGAAGAGCATGCATTTAGTTTTACTTGTATTTAAGAGCAGTTGGGTGCCACGGAAGGTGAGTTGGATGGAATTGAAGCTCATCTGGAGGTTAGTTAACACAGTGTCCAAAGAGGGGCCAGAAGTATACAGAATGGTGTCATATGCGTAGAGTTGGATCAGAGAATCACCAGCAGCAAGAGCAACATCATTGATGTATACAGAGAAGAGAATTGAACCCTGTGGCACACCCATAGAGACTGCCAGAGGTCCGGACAACAGGCCCTCCGATTTGTCACACTGAACTCTATCAGAGAAGTTGGTAAACCAGGCGAGGCAATCATTTGAGAAACTAAGGCTGCCGAGTCTGCCAATAAGAATGCGGTGATTGACAGAGTCGAAAGCCTTGGCCAGGTCGATGAATACGGCTGCACAGTAATGTCTCTTATCGATGGTGGTTATGATGTCGTTTAGGACCTTGAGCGTGGCTGAGGTGCACCCATGACCAGCTCTGAAACCAGATTGCATAGCAGAGAAGGTACGGTGGGATTCGAAATGGTCGGTAATCTGTTTGTTAACTTGGCTTTCGAAGACCTTAGAAAGACAGGGTAGGATAGATATAGGTCTGTAGCAGTTTGGGTCTAGAGTGTCACCCCCTTTGAAGAAGGGGATGACCGCGGCAGCTTTACAATCTTTCTGAATCTCAGACGATACGAAAGAGAGGTTGAACAGGCTAGTAATAGGGGTTGCAACAATTTCGGCAGATCGTTTTAGAAAGAGAGGGTCCAGATTGTCTAGCCCGGCTGATTTGTATGGGTCCAGATTTTGCAGCTCTTTCAGAACATCAGCTATCTGGATTTGGGTGAAGGAGAATTGGTGGGGGCTTTGGCGGGTTGCTGTGGAGGGTGCTGGGCAGTTGACCGGGGTAGGGGTAGCCAGGTAGAAAGCATGGCCAGCCGTAGAGAAATGCTTATTGAAGTTCTCAATTATAGTGGATTTATCGGTGGTAACAGTGTTTCCTAGCCTCAGAGCAGTGGGCAGCTGGGAGGAGGTGCTCTTATTCTACATGGACTTTACAGTGTCCCAGAACTTTTTTGAGTTAGTACTACAGGATGCAAATTTCTGTTTGAAAAAGCTAGCCTTAGCTTTTCTAACTGCCTGTGTATATTTGTTCCTAACTTCCCTGAAAAGTTGCATATCACGGGGACTATTCGATGCTAATGCAGATCGTCACAGGATGTTTTTGTGCTGGTCAAGGGCAGACAGTTCTGGAGTGAACCAAGGACTATATCTATTCCTAGTTCTACATTTTTGGAGTGGGGCATGCTTATTTAAGATGGTGAGGAAGGCACTTTTAAAGAATAGCCAGGCATCATCTACTGACAGGATGAGGTCAATGTCATTCCAGGATACCCCGGCCAGGTCGATTAGAAAGGCCTGCTCGCTGAAGTGTTTTAGGGAGCGTTTGACAGTGATGAGGGGTGGTCATTTGGTCGCAGACCCATTACGGATGCAGGCAATGAGGCAGTGCTTGCTGAGATCTTGATTGAAAACAGCAGAGGTGTATTTGGAGGGCGAGTTAGTTAGGATGACATCTATGAGGGTGCCCGTGTTTACGGATTTGGGCTTGTACCTGGTAGGTTCATTGATAATTTGTGTAAGATTGAGGGCATCAAGCTTAGATTGTAGGATGGCCGGGGTGTTAAGCATGTCCCAGTTTAGGTCACCTAGTAGCATGAGCTCAGAAGATAGATGGGGGCAATCAATTCACATATGGTATCGAGGGCACAGCTGGGGGCAGAGGGAGGTCTATAGCAAGCGGCAATAGTGAGAGACTTGTTTCTGGAAAGGTGAATTTTTAGAAGTAGAAGCTCGAATTGTTTGGGTACAGACTTGGATAGTAATACAGAACCCTGCAGGCTATCTTTGCAGTAGATTGCAACACCGCCCCCTTTGGCAGTTCTATCTTGGCAGAAAATGTTATGGTTAGCGATGGAGATTTCAGTGTTTTTGGTGGTTTTCCTAAGCCAGGATTCAGACACGGCTAAGATATCCAGGTTGGCAGAGTGTGCTAAAGCAGTGAGTAAAACAAACTTAGGGAGTAGGCTTCTAATGGTAACCTCTTTAGGGCAGGTGGCACCAAATCGTCCCACCTACATAACAGCCAGTTGAATCCTGTGGCGCGATATTCAAATACCTTAGAAATGCTATTACTTCAATTTCTCAAACATATGACTATTTTACAGCATTTTAAAGACAAGACTCTCGTTAATCTAACCACACTGTCCGATTTCAAAAAGGCTTTACAACAAAAGCAAAACATTAGATTATGTCAGCAGAGTACCCAGCCAGAAATAATCAGACACCCATTTTTCAAGCTAGCATATAATGTCACAAAAACCCAGAAGACAGCTAAATGCAGCACTAACCTTTGATGATCTTCATCAGATGACACACCTAGGACATTATGTTATACAATACATGCATGTTTTGTTCAATCAAGTTCATATTTATATCAAAAACCAGCTTTTTACATTAGCATGTGACGTTCAGAACTAGCATACCCCCCCGCAAACTTCCGGCGAATTTACTAACAATTTACTAAATTACTCACGATAAACGTTCACAAAAAGCATAACAATTATTTTAAGAATTATAGATACAGAACTCCTCTATGCACTCGATATGTCCGATTTTAAAATAGCTTTTCGGTGAAAGCACATTTTGCAATATCCTCTGTGGGCTATGTGGGACGCAAGCGTCCCACCCCTGGTACACCCTATCAACAACAGGTGAAATATCAAGAGCGCCAAATTTGAAAACAATTAATGTCATAATTCAAATTTCTCAAACATACAACTATCTTACACCCTTTGAAAGATAAACATCTCCTTAATCTAACCACGTTGTCCGATTTCAAAAAGGCTTTACGGCGAAAGCATAAAGTTAGATTATGTTAGGACAGTACATTGAAAATAGCTGTGTGTAATGTTTTGTCAATGCAAAGACACGCATCACCAAAAGCAGAAAACCAGCTAAAATTATGCACTAACCTTTGACAATCTCCATCAGATGACACTCCTAGGACATTATGTTAGACAATACATCCATTTTTTGTTCTATCAAGTTCATATTTATATCCAAAAACAGCGTTTTACTATGGCGTTGATGTTGAGGAAATCTTTTCCCTCCAATAACCGCCAGTCAATCAGCACAACAAATTAAATAATTACTATTCGAAAACATTTGTAAAATATTATATTGTCATTCAAAGAATTATAGATTTACATCTCTTGAACGCAACCGGTTTGCCAGATTTAAAAATAACCTTACTGGGAAATCACACTTTGCAATAATCTGAGCACTGCGCCCAGAAAAATACGCTTTGCGATACAGACTAACTGCCATGTTGGAGAGATCTAAAATCGAAAATACTATGTAAATAATCCATTACCTTTGATTCTCTTCATTAGATGTCCCTTCCAGGAATCCCAGGTCCATAACAAATGTAGTTTTGTTCGAAAAAGCTCATAATTTATGTCCAAAAAGCTCCATGTCGTTAGCACATGAACTACGCCCGCCGGACTTGTCTTCATGAAAGAGGGGGAAAAAAATATTTACGTTCGTTCAAACATGTCAAACGTTGTATAGCATAAATCATTAGTGCCTTTTTCAACCAGAACATGAATAATATTCAAGGCGGACGATTGCATTCTCTTTTAAAATGTATTGGAACGAGAGTACCCAACATGAACTCGCGCGCCAGAGTCTTATCGGCCACCACCGTTCCAAGGCTCTTGTTCGGTCAGATCTCACAGTAGCAGATTCAAACCACTTTGTAAAGACTGGTGACATCTAGTGGAAGCCATAGGAAGTGCTCAACGATTAATAAGCCCCTGTGTGTTTCAATGGCATAGGCTTAAAGGTAATTCAACACATCAGGTATCCACTTCCTGTCAGAATTTGTCTCAGGGTTTTGACTGCCATATGAGTTCTGTTATACTTACAGACACCATTCAAACAGTTTTACAAAATTCAGTGTTTTCTATGCAAACCTGAACAATAATATGCATATTCTAGCTTCTGAGTTGGTGTAGGAGGCAGTTAAAAATGGGCACATATTTGTTTCAAAATTCTCAATACTGCCCCCTAGCCCCAACAGGATATTCTAAGTAGATAGCCCGGCATCACAGGGCTAGCTATTTAGACACCCAGCAAGTTTAGCCTTCACCAAACTCCGATTTACTATTAGAAAAGTTTGATTACCTTTCCTGTTCTTCGTCAGAATGCACTCCCAGGACTTCTACTTCAATAACAAATGTTGGTTTGGTCCCAAATAATCCATATTATGTTCCAACAGCGGCATTTTGTTCGTGCGTTCAAGACACTATCCGAATGGTAAATAAGGGTCACGCGCACGGCGCATTTCGTGACAAAAGATTTCTAAATATTTCATTACCGTACTTCGAAGCATGTCAACCGCTGTTTAAAATCTATTTTTATGCCATTTTTCTCGTAAAAAAGCGATAATATTCCGACCGGGAATCTGCAATTAGGTAAACAGACGAAAGAAAATACAGCATGGGGTCGACTCGGGCACGCGCCTAAGCCCTTTGTCCTCTGATCGGCCACTTGGCAAAGGCGATAATGTGTTTCAGCCAGAGGCTGCCTCGATATCGTTCAGCTTTTTCCCGGGCTCTGAGAGCCTATGGGAGCCGTAGGAAGTGTCACGTTACAGCTAAGATCCTGAGTCTTCAATAAACAGAGGCAAGAACAACAACACCTTGTCAGACAGGCCACTTCCTGCATGAAATCCTCTCAGGTTTTTGCCTGCCATATGAGTTCTGTTATACTCACAGACACCATTCAAACAGTTTTAGAAACTTTAGGGTGTTTTCTATCCAAAGCCAATAATTATATGCATATTCTAGTTACTGGGCAGGAGTAGTAACCAGATTAAATCGGGTACGTTTTTTATCCGGCCATGTAAATACTGCCCCCTAGCCCTAACAGATTAACATGCATGAAACCAAGGCTTTTACGGCTACAGAAGTCAACAAATGAGCGCACCTGGGGAGTGGGAACGGAGCTAGGCACTGCAGGACCTGGATTACTTTAGCTTACTTACTTTTCTCTTTCCTGTTTCACTCACAGACTGTTATGAACAACCTTAACCCGGTGTGGAAAACCTTCAAGACTTCCCTGAATTCCCTTTGCAGTGGAGACCATGACAGGCCTCTAAAGGTACAGATGTGTCTGTCTGATTGATTGTATGTATGTATGTGCTTGGCTCTATGTCTTCTCTCCAGCCCAGGGGACCTGATTGACCACTTTTGCCACAGTAGTGGATTGACTGGCAGGTGAGCAATACAGATTTCAGCACCATGGCCTCAATCCTATAAGGGGTTTGTCTACTAGAGTTAGGAGGGAGGGCTGGACTACGGAGGAAGGGGATTCTCTATAGCAGGGGTATTCAACTCTTACCCCTGGTTTTCTGTTCTACCTGATCATTAATACCACCCACCTGGTGTCCCAGGTCTAAATCAGTCCCTGATTAGTCTCTCTCTCTCCTTCCCTTTATTCTTCATTCCCTCCTCTCCAGTCAATCAGTCCCTGATTAGAGGGGAACAATGTAAAAATGAACTGGCTTCGAGGTCCAGAGTTGAGTTTGAGGGCTCTCTAGACGAGTCATTTGTGGCTTGGCCTGATCATACAGGACCAAGACGGCGGACATCTATTAGACCAGGGGAGTGGAAAGAGAGAGACTCTCAAACGCCCCGCCCCCACCACCTTTATAACTCCTCCTCTTTCATCCCTCTCATGTTCTCTTTCAGCCCCCCTCCCTCTGTCTCACATGGTCGGCATCTTTCCCCTTTTCCTTTATTGCCTCGTGTGTGTGTGTGTGTGTGTGTGTGTGTGTGTGTGTATTATTGCCTTTTTCCCCCTTTCTAACTCCCTGGCATTACTAAATCATTAAACTACTGTTAGTCTAATGCGCACCTGAAGGGCCTGCTCTAAACAAATAAGACTTTCTCATTAAACATTTAGGCACCAACAATGAGCTGCAGCAGTGTCTCATTGTGTTTAGGGGCACTGAGTCTCTCTCTCTCTCTCTCTCTCTTTCTCTCTCTCCTTCCCTCTATTCTTCATTCCCTCCTCTCCAGTCAAGGAAAAAGAGAGGGTGGTGCTGAGGTGGGAGGAGGTTAAGCTCTCAACGCCCCCCCCCAACTCCCCTCCCACCTACCTCTTGTCCCAATCCCTCCATGTTGCCAATCACACCTCTCCTCTCCATCCCAAGATTTCAATCAGCCCCAGTTGCCACGGTGTTGCTCTTTAGGGGTATGAGTGATGAGGTCACTGTAGGGTTGGATGTGTGTTGGTGGGGCCAACAGCAATTACCCCCAGGGCAGGAAATGACATGGAGCTAAAGAGATCATTCACATTTAAACGTTGAAGGCTAAGAAACTGTCTGACCATATTACTACCAATATTAACTGCACCCACGGTATCAGCAAACCTTTTTGAAATAAGTATTGAAATTATACAGAGCCACTGCTTAACAACCAGTGGTTACAGGGAAAGAGCTTCCTGTTTGTCTGTTGGTATTGATCATCCAGTGGGACATGGTGAGTCCCATGCTGCCTTGCCCACTAGCACCATAATAGTAGCACATAATAGTAGCACCATAATAGTAGCACATAATGGTAGCATCATAATAGTAGCATCATAATAGTAGCCTCATAATAGTAGCCTCATAATATTAATATCATAATAGTAGCATCATAATAGTAGACCATAATAGTAACATCATAATAGTAGCACCATAATAGTAGACCATAATAGTAACATCATAATAGTAGCACATAATGGTAGCATCATAATAGTAGACCATAATAGTAGCATCATAATAGTAGCATCATAATAGTAGACCATAATGGTAGCATCATAATAGTAGCATCATAATAGTAGCATCATAATAGTAGACCATAATAGTAACATCATAATAGTAGCATCATAATAGTAGCATCATAATAGTAGACCATAATGGTAGCATCATAATAGTAGCATCATAATAGTAGACCATAATAGTAACATCATAATAGTAGCACCATAATAGTAGACCTTAATGGTAGCATCATAATAGTAGCATCATAATAGTAGCATCATAATAGTAGACCATAATGGTAGCATCATAATAGTAGCATCATAATAGTAGACCATAATAGTAACATCATAATAGTAGCACCATAATAGTAGACCTTAATGGTAGCATCATAATAGTAGACCATAATAGTAGCATCGTAATAGTAGACCATAATGGTAGCATCATAATAGTAGACCATAATGGTGGCATCATAATAGTAGACCATAATGGTAGCATCATAATAGTAGACCATAATAGTAGCATCGTAATAGTAGACCATAATGGTAGCATCATAATAGTAGACCATAATAGTAGAATCGTAATAGTAGACCATAGTGGTAGCATCTTAATAGTAGACCATAATGGTAGCATCATAATAGTAGACCATAATGGTAGCATCATAATGGTAGACCATAATGGTAGCATCATAATGGTAGACCATAATGGTAGCATCATAATAGGAGACCATAATGGTAGCATCATAATGGTAGCTTCATAATAGTAGCATCATAATAGTAGACCATAATGGTAGCATCATAATAGTAGCATCATAATGGTAGACCATAGTGGTAGCATCATAATGGTAGACCATAATGGTAGCATCATAATGGTAGACCATAATGGTAGACCATAATGGTAGCATCATAATAGGAGACCATAATGTAGCATCATAATAGGAGACCATAATGTAGCATCATAATAGGAGACCATAATGGTAGCATCATAATAGTAGCATCATAATAGTAGCATCATAATAGTAGACCATAATGGTAGCATCATAATAGTAGCATCATAATAGTAGACTATAATGGTAGCATCATAATAGTAGCATCATAATAGTAGCATCATAATAGTAGACCATAATGGTAGCATCATAGGGGTAGCTCAGTTAGAACATGTCAGGGAACATTATATTTGAAGCACGGCTAGCAATGGTGACTATTGGATCCAACGGTGTCATTGCTGGAAAGCACAGACACATCAGCGAGCAGCAAAGAGCATTGTTCCCAACAACCATCAATAGACAGATAATATTCAGCCATATCAAATCAAAATCAAATGTATTTATATAGCCCTTCGTATATCAGCTGAAATCTCAAAGTGCTGTACAGAAACCCAGCCTAAAACCCCAAACAGCAAGCAATGCATGTGAAAGAAGCACGGTGGCTAGGAAAAACTCCCTAGGAAAAACTCCCTAGAAAGGCAAAAACCTAGGAAGAAACCTAGAGAGGAACCAGGCTATGAGGGGTGGCCAGTCCTCTTCTGGCTGTGCCGGGTGGATATTATAACAGAACATGGTCAAGATGTTAAAATGTTCATAAATGACCAGCATGGTCAAATAATAATAATCATTGTAGTTGTCGAGGGTGCAACAAGCACGTCCGGTGAACAGGTCAGGGTTCCGTAGCCGCAGGCAGAACAGTTGAAACTGGAGCAGCAGCATGGCCAGGTGGACTGGGGACAGCAAGGAGTCATCATGCCAGGTAGTCCCGAGGCATGGTCCTAGGGCTCAGGTCCTCCGAGAGAAAGAAAGAAAGAGAGAGAGAATTAGAGAGAGCATATTTAAATTCACACAGGACACCGGATAAGACAAGAGAATACTCCAGATGTAACAGACTGACCCTAGCCCCCCGGCACATAAACTACTGCAGCATAAATACTGGAGGCTGAGAAAGGAGGGATCAGAAGACACTGTGGCCCCATCTGATGATACCCCCGGACAGGGCCAAACAGGCAGGATATAACCCCACCCACTTTGCCAAAGCACAGCCCCCACACCACTAGCCATACCCTCCTAACACAAAACGAAGACCTTTGCCAGCCAGGGCTATCTAAAAGTAATGTTAAATTATACAAATCTGTGAAATGGAACGGTCAGCTAAACTAACACATTGTGACAGTATGTAAATGCTTAGAAAGCAGGGTGGTAGGCCTCTCTCTTCCTTTGGGTCTCAGTCATCATCTTATTGAAATGTGAGAAGTTCTTTGAAGTTCTTTAGTCATTTCAACTGCACACTTGAGTTTAGAATATTTATCTCTAGAATCCATACAGTAGATTATGTCAGTATTCTGATATTGAAGCAGTTTCCATATGACCCAGCTCTTCTAGTTCTGTCTAGTTAATGAGGGAAGCTAATGGTTTTGGATGAAAGTCCCGCCCTCCCCTTCAACCTCCCTGCCCCCTGAATATCCCTTCTTGTTAATTGGACAGCTACCCAATTGGTTGAGCCTTTCACCAGAGGAAAAGAGAGTCGTGTAGAAAAGACACCAATTTAGCTCTCCTTGCCAAGCCCAATGAGGAGTCTCACCGTCTACCTGGTAGGGTATTTTTTTTAAACCTTTATTTAACAAGGCAAGTCAGTTAAGAACAAATTCTTATTTTCAATGACGGCCTAGGAACAGTGGGTTAACTGCCTTGTTCAGGGGCAGAACAACAGATCTGTACCTTGTCAACTGAGGAATTTGAACTTGCAACCTTTCAGGTTACTAGCCCAACACTCTAACCACTAGGCTACCCTGCCACCCCAGTATCTGGATGGAGCTGAGAGACAGGGCCTTCAAAGGGAAATGACCCTCTTGTCCTTGCATTATTCATGGTTACTTAAGGAGGAAAAGAGGGGTTGCTGTGGAGAGAGATGCGGATGGCTGACAAGCATGTGTCAATGTCCTTCTGATCCCCTTAACCCAGTGTCAGATTTCCATTCTATAATATCCACTTAAGCATGACCGAGTGTGTGGGGTGTGGGTGGATATGTGTTAGGGGTGTGGGTGTATGTGGGTGTATGGGTGGGTGGATGTGTGTGTGTGGGTGTATGTGTGTGTGGGTGTCAGAAGCAGTGATAGTGAATGATTCCCTGTGGAGTTAATATGCCTCTAGTTTTAATGGATAATAAAATGTCTTCCCCTCCAATGGGACTTTTCACAAGATGCTGTTAATGTTAGCTCAGGTTAACCTCCTTATCACAAACTGTATAATACAAGAGCATTAATTGAACACACGTATTAAACAGACGTTACAAGGCCACGGTTCTGACACTTGACACAACCATGGATGTAGGAGGCTGTCCTGGAATGGCCACTGTAGTGAATGTGTATCATAGATGAATGTTCAGCATAGCTAATGGCCAAATGAGGGTCAGAGGTCAGTTTATTTATCTATGATCCATGTGAAACACACACACACACAGCAACACACACACAAACAGGGGCGTCATGCACCCATTATTTTAGAGGTACGTGAGGATGAAGGCTGTGTGTGTGTGTGTGGGACTGGCCAGCCCCCATCTGTAATTCTGAGGATTTTGTGTTTTTCGAACAACTGAAACAGCTTGTTCCTGTAATCTAGAGCCATAATCACTGTGCCTAATATTATGTACATAAAAAGAAGTGAAAAAAAGAAGGTTATCTAAGCATACCTCTTTACCTGTTCAAATATCATTTTAATGAATGATGCACATTGATTCTATGACAAATGTTATGCCTTAGGAGTTTAGTACAACTGCCACACTGTTACTGTATATACAGTGCATTCGGAAGTATTCAGACCCCATCCCCTTTTCCACATTTTGTTACGTTACAGCCTTATTTAAAAAATATTTAAATAAATACAAATCCTCAATCTACACAAAATACCCCATAATGACAAAGCAAAAATCGTTTTTTAGAAATTTTGCAAGTTTATTAAAAGTAAAAAACAGAAATACCTGATTTACATAAATATTAGGACCCTTTGCTATGAGACTCGAAATTGAGCTCAGGTGCTTCCTGTTTCCATTGATCATGCTTGAGATGTTTCTACAACTTGATTGGAGTCCACCTGTAGTAAATTAAATTGATTGGACATGATTTGGAAAGGGACACACCTGTCTATGTAATGTCCCACAGTTGACAGTACATGTCAGAGCAAAAACCAAGCCATGAGGTCAAAGGAATTGTCCATAGAGCGCCGAGACAGGATTGTGTCGGGGCACAGATCTGGGGAAGTTTACCAAAAAATGTCTGCAACATTGCAGGTCCCCAAGAACGAGGAGCCGCTGCTTCCAATTGAAGGTCAAGAACAAAACTGCACATAGAAACAGAGTGACTAGAATAAACATAGAAAATGCCCTAACATAGAACATATACCAAAACTCTAGACCACTCTAATCAAACACCCCTTGTCTATACACATAGACTAACAATCCCCGAAACATATAAACAAAATACCCCCTGCCACATCCTGACCATACTAAACACTAACAAATAACACCTTTACAGGTCAGAACGTGACAGATGAAGGTTCACCTTCCAACAGGACAACGACCTGGACAACGATTTACAAACATACCTCCTGCGAGTCCTGCCCATCACTGGCAGCTAAAATCAAATCAAACGCTGTGCATATAACTCAACATTCTCTCTCGTCCTCAACTGACGATACTGTCTGCATGCACAAGAGTATCTAGCGACCTGCCTAGCATATCTTTGCTCGGTGGCGCACCTTGGAAGAAACCACTTACTAAGGAGAAAAGGGAGGGGGGTGAGGGGGTACTCTTTGCCTGGTCCAGTTAGTGTTCCCCATCTGCAAAATACCGCTGGCAGATCTTTTTATAAGAAATTATGATAAAACGTGTGCTTAAAAATTAAGTGCAGTAATTAATTTAAAAATGTATAATGTTAAACAAAATTAACATATACACACACACACAAATTCAATGCTCTCTCTCTCTGTCTTTCGTCAAAAGCCTTCTTTCACATCCTCAATTCTATATTTCATGAGACTATTAAAACTCCAGAAATGTCGCCTTACTGATTTATTAATGGAGAAGCATCACAGGGGAGTCTGCTCTAGTTTTCTAAAACTGGTCCCAGTGAGTTGTAATGAGTGTGAACACCAGGGGAAGAGCTTTCAACCATGCCAGAATCTACATGACACCACAAAGTTAGTCACATTCAGTCTGGAGATCTTGTTCAACTGCAATATTCACAGATAGGTTAGGTGATTTGTTCATATTGACACCGTAGTATTTGTTCATTAACTGAAATCACTTTTTCTAACCTACTCTTTCTCTCTTCTCTTATCTCTCTCTCGCACCCCCCCTTTCTCTCTCTCTCTCTCTCTCTCTCTCTCTCTCTCTCTCTCTCTCTCTCTCTCTCTCTCTCTCTCTCTCTCTCTCTCTCTCTCTCTATCAGTGCACAGTGTGGGACTGGGACTCCAATGGGAAGCATGACTATATTGGTGAATATCAGGCCACATTCAAAGAGATGAGAGGGGCAATGGATGGGAGACAGGTAGGCTGTACAGGTGTTGTGTGAGTTTATAAGTGGGGTTGGCTGTTTTTTTAGATAGCGTTGAGTGTTTTTCTTTTAGGTAGCGAGGGCATCAATCAGGTTTGTAAAATGATCATTTCTAGATTCCTGTCATGGATTCCCCCGGTACTGCTGCTCATTCCTTGCACCAGTTCCGGAGTTCTACATCACCGGCCTTCTAGACTTCACTGAACTGTCTAATTACACACTCCTGGTTACCATTTTTCCTGATGAGTAATTGTATATATGTGCCCTCTGTTCCACATTGTCCTGGTCGATTATTGTTAACATGTCTGTTGGTCCTGTGAGTACCTGTGTTTTGGCGTTCGTGCTGCGTGTTTTATGCAATTGTTATTACGGGTCCCATGCAGTGTTATTCCGGGTCTCGTCCCGTGCATTGTTATTCCGGGTCTCGTCCTGTGTATTTATTAGAGGTTTAACCTCGCTCTTTTGTTTGGGTTACATCCTTGTGTGTTTGTATACGTGTTTGTTTTGGGCTTCTCATGGCATGTTGTGTAATTTGGGTGGAGTATTAAAACCCCCTATTACGTATTCCTGTGCTTGTCTCCAATCATTTATACAATGTGACAATGCATCCATATCTTTTCATTATCATCATGCTTGTAGCATCTGGAATTTGTCAAATGAGAAAAAGAAATTAAGTCACAAAACCGGCATGGCGGGTTGTTAGACAAAAGGGGAGTGGGGGTCAGCTGAGAAAGCACTACAGAGTTGATAATTATAACAATTGAAATGCTAATCCTTTGCACATGAATGCCTACTCATTCAGGAACAATTGCAATCAATATATATATTTACGCTCAGTATGTCGTCGGGATCTCTGTTGAAAAGTTTGTTTCTGTTGGAGAGTCTGTCCGCCCTCTCTCGCTCTCTCTCTGTCGTGGTTAGAATGGATAGTTCAGAGTAACATTCATTCATGTCGTTATAGAATAGCTGTTTCGGCGGTTATCGGTCTTCGCGTTCAATGATACCGAATTCCTAGCTGCAGACTAGTAATTAATATCAAAGACTTGTTCTTATTCTGTCGGTATTGATAGTCTAAGAGTTTAACCACGTGGTATGGTTAAAAGCTCAGCAAGAGAAATGCATGGTCTCAAACCTTGGCCCTCTCGTTATTGAGGTAAGTTGGTCTCCTCTCAAACCTTGGCCCTCTCGTTATCGAGGTAAGGTGGTCTGGTGATAGAAAACCTAGGTGGGGGTTTTATTCGGAACATCAAAAAGGCTGTCTCATGACGCCAGGTCCTGTCTGTGCCCCTGGGGGCGTGCCAAGGACTTAGTGAAACTTTAAACAGAAATACAATTCTCTCACATTAACATCATTACATAGCATCCCATCATCTCACAAATACCTTCATCCTTATTCATTCATTTTATACAACCATTAGATGTAAGTCTCATACCTTAGACTTCTATAAACATGGTTATGGTAATGTATTGTCTCTCATGAGTTTCACAAAATTGTACCAAACGGACCAGTTCGTAGCTGGATTCTTCACTGACCTTTTATACCTTCTCCAGAACATAAATGTCGTTCGGTTCTCCAGTTCTGTGAGGTGGAATAAATTCCTTTGTCCTCTCTATGAAGACTCACTCTCTCTCTATACTGTGGCCATGAGGAGAGGGTTTCCTCATAGGAATTTACGACCTCTTCTGACCACAGCAGCCTGGGTGTGGGAGACAGAGGTAGGGGGATGGTGCATAGAAAAGGGCTGGTGCAGAGGGAGGGGGATGGTGCTCGCTGTGTCCAAAGAGTGCAATGTCATGACAACATCTACCTACTCATTTTACTAGCCCATCTGGAAATATGGTAATTATTATATACCTAAGACTTATCAGACTGTAGGAATCAGACTCTGATACGGTTCTGTACTCACTGCAAAGTATGTCTCTCCAGATGATATGTCAGAGCAGAGAGAAAGTGGGTTAGAGAGGCAGAGCTCATGTTGGTTGCCGACTGGAGATTTGTTTTCATCCAACTCCTCTGAAGGTTTATCTAGCGTCCTCTCTCTGGGGGATGTGACCAGAGAGTAGCTTCCTCTCTCTGGGGGATGTGACCAGAGGGTAGTGTCCTCTCTCTGGGGGATGTGACCAGAGAGTAGTGTCCTGTCTCTGGGGGATGTGACCAGAGAGTAGCTTCCTCTCTCTGGGGGATGTGACCAGAGAGTAGCTTCCTCTCTCTGGGGGATGTGACCAGAGGGTAGTGTCCTCTCTCTGGGGGATGTGACCAGAGAGTAGCGTCCTCTCTCTGGGGGATGTGACCAGAGTAGCTTCCTCTCTCTGGGGGATGTGACCAGAGGGTAGATTCCTCTCTCTGGGGGATGTGACCAGAGAGTAGCGTCCTCTCTCTGGGGGATGTGACCAGAGTAGCTTCCTCTCTCTGGGGGATGTGACCAGAGGGTAGATTCCTCTCTCTGGGGGATGTGACCAGAGGGTAGTGTCCTCTCTCTTTGGGATGTGACCAGAGAGTAGCGTTCTCTCTCTGGGGGATGTGACCAGAGGGTAGTGTCCTCTCTCTGGGGGATGTGACCAGAGAGTAGATTCCTCTCTCTGGGGGACGTGACCAGTGGGTAGCTTCCTCTCTCTGGGGGACGTGACCAAATTTTGGGGCTCAGGACATTTTTCCCCCCGGAGGACATACTTACTTCTCTCATTGGGTGCTGAGGATATATCAGTACTCCACAGGGAAGAGTAGGACAGAAGCCTTCAGGAAAAACCAAACAAATGACAATGGATCTCTCTCAGCCAGGAGCCTCCCCATCATCCGGTAGCCACTGTCCCCTCTTTCTCTCTCTCTGTGCCAGTGTAATTCAGAAATCAGCACTCTCTCCTTCACTGTATGGAGGACAAGAGTGTGGGAGAGTGAAAGTTCTGTCCTGCCTGGTGTGTTTGAGAAAGAATCCTTGCCGTTTCCTTCCAGCTCAGAATGCTTGGTAATGGATCCATTGAGCCATGGTTAGTGAGGGACATTAGTTAGGGACATTCCTACCCTAACCTTAACCCCTACCCTCACCCTAACAACCATAACCCTTACCTTAACCGTTTAAAATTTCAACTTCAATGGGATGACATCATAGTTGGGACATCCCAAGGATACCGTTAAAACTTTTCCTTTGAGCCATGACTCTCAGTGATGTTTAAAAGGGGTACTTTACCTTGATTTCAATTGAAGGCACTTTGATATAGACAGATTTATTTTTTACTCTTTTAATAGAGATCAGCCTTCATCACCACTTAAAGAGACAGTTTGAGGAGACTGTTTTAAGACATTTTAAGTTTTATGTTTGGTATTTACGAGTTCTGAATAATGCCTTTAATAACCTGTTATGGACAGAAGTTCCGCTAGCGGAACCCCTTGCCAACAGCCAATGTAATAGCCGGGCGCGAAATACAAAACAGCATACAAAAAATCTCATAATTCAATTTTCTCAAACATACAACTATTATACACCCTTTTAAAGATAATCTTCTCGTTTATCCAACCACATTGTCCGATTTCAAAAAGGCTTTACGGTGAAAGCAAAACATTAGATTATGTTAGGACATCAACTTCACAAGAAAAACCACACAGCCATTTTCCAAGCAAGGAGAGGCATCACAAAAACCAGAAATGCAGCTAAAATTAATCACTAACCTTTGACGATCTTCATCAGATGACACTCCCAGGACTCAATGTTAGACAATACATGTATGTTTTGTTAGATGAAGTTCATATTTATATCCAAAAACCCCATTTTACATTGCGGCGTGATTGGCGCGTGATGTTCAGAAAATGTATTGCCACCCAAAACTTGTAGTGAATGAGCACATCAATTTACAAAAATACTCATCATAAACGTTGATAAACTTTACAACAGTTATTGAAAGAATTATAGACACACTTCTCCTTAATGCAACCGCTGTGTTAGATTTCAAAATAGCTTTACAGCGAAAGCACATTTTTCAATATTCTGAGTACAGAGCTCAACCATCAAAGCAAGCTATACAGATACCAGCAAAGTTCTGGAGTTAACTAAACTCAGAATTAGTATTATAAATATTCACTTACCTTTGCTGATCTTCGTCAGGATGCACTCCCAGGACTCCTGCTTCCACAAGCAATGTTCATTTTGTTCGAAAAACTGCATATTTATGTCCAAATACCTCCTTTTGTTCACGCGTTCAGATCACTATCCAAAGGCATAATGCGCGAGCGTAAATCCAGACACGAAAAGTCAAAATGTTCCATTACCGTTCGTAGAAACATGTCAAATATTATTTACAATCAATCCTTAGGGTCTTTTTAACATAAAACGTCGATAATATTCCAACCGGACAATAGCGTATTCATTCCAGAAGAAAAAGAAGGAACGGCGTGCTCGCGTGCTTGCGCATAACCAAGTCCTTTGTCCTCAGGCGGTCCAGACTGAGCTCCTATTCTCTGCCCAGTAACAGGAGACGGATGAAACAAGTTTCTAAAGGCTGTTGACAGCCAATGGAAGCCTTAGGAAGTGCAACGTGACCCCACAGACACTGTAGTTTCGATAAGGATTCAAAAGAAAAACTCAAATTCTCAGATTTCCCACTTCCTGATTGAATTTTTCTCAGGTTTTTGCCTGCAATACGAGTTCTGTTATACTCACAGACATCATTCAATAGTTTTAGAAACTTCAGAGTGTTTTCTATCCAAATCTACTAATAATATGCATATCCTACCTTCTGAGTCTGAGAAGCAGGCAGTTTAATTTGCGTACGTTTTTCATCCGAACGTGAAAATACTGCCCCCTATCCTTAACAGGTTTTAAGCCATGCTCTAGTGTTTTCTTTTTGAAGGCATTTACCTAATGTCCAGAGTTTTGAAAACCGAACAGCTTCCCTTGGAACAAGAACAAGAAAGAATGCATTTAATTAGTCGACGTTCATGGTGAGGATGACTGGTGACAACCCGTACGGCCATGCAAAACTGGACGGCTCTCCTTCATCACGCCGACCGGCGCAGGCAGACAGCTGTGTCTTCATTAGCACACAAAAGGAGCTCCAGGCTGAGGCTTCTAGGCTAATTATATTACAATGTGGCTCACTTCGTAGTCTAAATAAACCCTACGGTGCTCGGGCCTCAAATGCAGCAAGCTTTTAAAGGCCGGTCACACCACTAATTGGCTCCTTCATGGAATTTAAGAAGACTGCAGGACCTGCTGGCATTAAACCCGTTACAGTAAGGCCCATTTCATTAGACTCCAATGCCACATATGCTGTAGGATACACAAGGGTTGCTGACTCCTACTGAAACTGGTGATTTGGCTAATGGAGATATGTAGTTTTTTTTACCCATTATCTGCCAATCATTCATGGAGTTACAACTAGTTGGGTATCCACTTTTACGATAATGGTTATATAATCGGTTTTGTAAGCTAAAGTGAACTGAGAACAGCACGGACAGACTGTCCCTGAGACGATTAGGTGACTGATGTTTTGTTTTTCTCTCCCATGACTCTTAGAGGAAAAGTGGTGGATTTTAACACAGGAGCTGTTTTCTGTTTTAGAGCAGCAGATTGAAATGACTGGGCTAATCTGTACAGTCATGAATGGATAACGCTCCCCTCATTAGTGACGAACAAACGATCCAGAAACCAAACCTTGTCAGGCTGTTGCTTGGATTTGCTAATTATTCTCCCTAACACGCTCCACAGTACAATTTCCTTGCCACTTCTCATTGCTGTGGATTGTATTGTTTTCTTTCACTCCATTGTCTGGCCTCCACTACCATCGCTCCATGTTATCCAATGGGCCGATATAGTCTTTTTTTTTATGATGCTTTTAATCTCTGTTTAGCACAGTCAGTCTCCCTCCACCAAGTCACATACTGTAGGGATGATACTGTACTTATTGTGATAGTGTTTTTTTATATTTGATCAACGCCAGGTCCAATGGGAGTGTATAAACCCCAAGTATCAGATCAAGAAGAAGAATTACAAGAACTCTGGTATCGTCATTCTCAATCAGTGCAAGGTGATTCACAACTCGCTCTCATTCACACACTCATTCCATCCTTCCTCCGCCCACCACTTTCTCTAACCTGATGTCTAAATCTCATTGGCAGATGGTTCCAGAACATTTATCATCCTGTTTCTGTTATGGATGTGAAGGAAGGTTGTGATCAGATGGAATCTGACTAATATGACATTTCTTCCATCTGCTGAACCCACAGATGGCCTTAAAATGAATGTCATTTTGGGGACAACTCTGTCTGCATGGAGACACTGTGGAATAGCTAATGTTGTTTTTAAATGTAAACAGATTCCCATTAAATAAGTGCTGGCCTTTCTCAGTGTCTTTATTGGCAGATTGCTACTTACCAAGATGATCTATTATATTGAGAAGATAGTCGAGTGACCGCTCCAACAAAGGAAATAAACTCAGCAAAAAAAGAAGCGTCCCTTTTCAGGACTGTTCAATGAACCATAAAGAATTAATGAACATGCACCTGTGGAATGGTCGTTAAGACACTAACAGCTTACAGATGGTAGGCAATTAAGGTCACAGTTATGAAAACTTAGGACACTAAAGAGGCCTTTCTTCTGTCTCTGAAAAACACCAAAAGAAAGATGTCCAGGGTCCCTGCTCATCTGCGTGAATGTGCCTTAGGCATGCTGCAAGGAGGCATGAGGACTGCAGATGTGGCCAGGGCAATAAATTGCAATGTCCATACTGTGAGACGCCTAAGACAGCGCTACAGGGACACAGAATGGACAGCTGATCGTCCTCGCAGTGGCAGACCATGTGTAACAACACCTGCACAGGATCGGTACATCCGAACATCACACCTGTCACATGAGTTGACGCTTGAGAGACGAAGCAGGTATGGGGAGTAAAACATTTAATAAATAACAAACATGGAACCAGACAGGAACAGCGTCAGAAAAGTAATACTAAGGACAAAAAAACAATACAATGCAGCAGCGGGGAACAGAGCTGGGGAACTGACAAATATAGGGGAGGAAATTAACAGGTGATAAGTGAGTCCAGGTGAGTCCAGTAACTCTGATGCGCATGACGAGGGGAGGCAGGTGTGCGTGATGGATGGCAGGAGTGCATGATGCAGGGCAACCTGGCGCCCTCAAGCGCCAGGGGGAGGAAAGAGCCGGAGCAGATGTGACAACACCTGCGGGACAGGTACAGGATGGCAACAACAACTGCCCGAGTTACACCAGGAACGCACAATCCCTCCATCAGTGCTCAGACGGTCCACAATAGGCTGAGAGAGGCTGGACTGAGGGCTTGTAGACCTGTTGGAAGGCAGGTCCTCACCAGACATCACCGGCAACAACGTCACCTATGGGCACAAACCCACCGTCGCTGGACCAGATAGGACTGGCAAAAAGTGCTCTTCACTGAGCGCTACACTGAGGCCTGTACTCTGGAGCAGGATCGATTTGGAGGTGGAGGGTCCGTTGTGGTCTTGGGGGATGTGTTACAGCATCATCGGACTGAGCTTGTTGCCATTGCAGGCAATCTTAACGCTGTGTGCTACATGGAAGACATCCTCCTCCCTCATGTGGTACCCTTCGTGGAGGCTCATCCTGACATGACCCTCCAGCATAACAATGCCACCAGCCATACTGCTCGTTCTGTGCATGATTTCCTGCAAGACAGGAATGTCAGTGTTCTGCCATGGCCAGCGAAGAGCCCGGATCTCAATCCCATTGAGCACGTCTGGGACCTGTTGTATCGGAGGGTGAGGGTGAGGGCCAATCCCCCCAGAAATGTCCGGGAACTTGCAGGTGCCTTGTTGGAAGAGTGTGGTAACATCTCACAGCAAGAACTGGCAAATCTGGTGCAGTCCATGAGCAGGAGATGCACTGCAGTACTTAATGCAGCTGGTGGCCACACCAGATACTGACTGTTACTTTTGATTTTGACCCCCCCTTTGTTCAGGGACACATTATTCAATTTCTGTTAGTCACATGTCTGTGGAACTTTGTTTCAGTTGTTTCAGTTGTTGAATCTTGTTATGTTTAAACAAATATTTACATATGTTAAGTTTGCTGAAAATAAACGCAGTTGACAGTGACAGGACGTTTCTTTTTTTGCTGAGTTTACATGTTCTCAAAGATGGGAGGCAGGTGGGAGGAGGCGAGATCAAGTGGGACCATTCTAGCTAATGAGAGGGCAGATACGTGTGTGAACAACAGGCACAACTAAGTCGTATTTCTTAAAGTTGCCGGAAGGCCACGTTCATCCACTTATAATATAATTTGTAACAGCCTAAACAGTATTTAACTTCTGTTAGATTAAATAAGCCTCATGTAAAATCGACACGCTCTCATAGACCAAAAAAAATACTTATCTCACATAGACAGATTTTGGCCGGAGTAAATCCTCTCACTTTGCCTCTTCCTCTTTGATATTTCCCAACAATGGCCAACATGACATCAGTTGTAACAGAGACATAATGGAAAACACACACAGCCAGCTGCTTTCTCAAAGCTAATGGCTAACATGCTAAACTAGCTGCTTTGTAATAGGCTGGAATAAGGGATAAGATGCTCCTAAGTGGTCAGTTACTGTGTCCGTCATGTCATCCCCAAGTGATTGGTGCCAATTCTCGCTGTGGATAGCTGAGTTCCCCCGCCCTCAACTGCTGTCTCCCATCCACAGATCATCAAGATGCACTCCTTCCTGGATTACATCATGGGAGGCTGTCAGATCCAGTTTACAGTGAGTTCACACTGACACTCACATTAACATGCATGCCTCACACATTCACACACAGGATGCCAAAATGTATTCAAATACACACAATAATGCATAAGACTTTAAAAAAAATGGCACTGCCCTCATTATTTTATTTTTATTTGGGTGACGTATATGTGACAGACTGGGTTTTAACCAGGGTCATCTGTGTGCCACAAGACTGAGTTAGCCTGCCGAGCTTAAGCCTAGGCATTAGCTTAAGGAGCTAACCCAATAATCCTCTTTTGTTCTGATAGTTAGAATGGTTCATTTTCACCACCTGGGAAGCAAACCTCTGTCATTAGCTGCAGCTTTTCAAGAATCCCTTTCTCCAACTGTGAACATGTGGGTTCTAATTATCTGTTGTTTTGCTGGTTAAGGGATGCCCTCTGCCCCCTGCCTGTAAATAGTGTTTGTATGAAACTACGTCTCAAGGGAGGTCTTATTGAGGTACACTTAATTGATCAGGATGTGTTTGCTCTTATGACACATTAACTTTTCCTTTTATTCCTACCACCTAAAAGGCGACCGGTTGATTTTGACATTTAAATGGGCTCCATACTTCCTTCAGATCCCTTGGCAAGAGTGTTAGGCTCTCTCTCTGTAACAGGCTGAACAACAGATGAGAAACGTTCTGCCTCGAACCGTTTCGACGAGGAACAATGTATCCATTTATCACAGACGTGAGAGAAAGAATCAAAGAGATGATTGATTTTAAATGAGGAGAAAAAGATTAAGAGATGACAAAAGAGAGAGGGGGGAACAAGCCCAACAGAGTAGAAGAGGATAGCAGAGCAGACAGAGTGGGATGGTGTATGTGTCAGATTGAGAGAGAGGTGTAAAGGAAAGTTGGGATGGTGTATGTGTCAGAGTGAGCGGTGTAAAGGGAAGGTGGGATGGTGTATATGTCAGAGCAATGGAGAGGTGTAAAGGGAAGGTGGGATGGTGTATGTGTCAGTGAGCGGTGTAAAGGGAAGGTGGGATGGTATATGTGTCAGATTGAGGGAGAGGTATAAAGGGAAGGTGGGATGGTGTGTGTGTCAGAGTGAGGGAGAGGTGTAAAGGGAAGGTGGGATGGTGTATGTGTCAGAGTGAGAGGTGTAAAGGGAAGGTGGGATGGTGTATGTGTCAGATTGAGGGAAAGGTGTAAAGTGAAGGTGGGATGGTGTATGTGTCAGTGAGCGGTGTAAAGGGAAGGTGGGATGGTATATGTGTCAGATTGAGGGAGAGGTATAAAGGGAAGGTGGGATGGTGTGTGTGTCAGATTGAGGGAGAGGTGTAAAGGGAAGGTGGGATGGTGTATGTGTCAGAATGAGAGGTGTAAAGGGAAGGTGGGATGGTGTATGTGTCAGATTGAGGGAAAGGTGTAAAGGGAAGGTGGGATGGTGTATGTGTCAGTGAGCGGTGTAAAGGGAAGGTGGGATGGTGTATGTGTCAGATTGAGGGAAAGGTGTAAAGGGAAGGTGGGATGGTGTATGTGTCAGAGTGAGCGGTGTAAAGGGAAGGTGGGATGGTGTATGTGTCAGAGTGAGGGAAAGGTGTAAAGGGAAGGTGGGATGGTGTATGTGTCAGAGTGAGCGGTGTAAAGGGAAGGTGGGATGGTGTATGTGTCAGAGTGAGGGAAAGGTGTAAAGGGAAGGTGGGATGGTGTATGTGTCAGTGAGCGGTGTAAAGGGAAGGTGGGATGGTGTATGTGTAAGAGTGAGCGGTGTAAAGGGAAGGTGGGATGGTGTATATGTCAGAGTGATGGAGAGGTGTAAAGGGAAGGTGGGATGGTGTATGTGTCAGTGAGCGGTGTAAAGGGAAGGTGGGATGGTGTGTGTGTCAGAGTGAGAGGTGTAAAGGGAAGGTGGGATGGTGTATGTGTCAGAGTGAGAGGTGTAAAGGGAAAGTGGGATGGTGTATGTGTCAGAGTGATGGAGAGGTGTAAAGGGAAGGTGGGATGGTGTATGTGTAAGAGTGAGCGGTGTAAAGGGAAGGTGGGATGGTGTATGTGCCAGAGTGATGGAGAGGTGTAAAGGGAAGGTGGGATGGTGTATGTGTCAGAGTGAGAGGTGTAAAGGGAAGGTGGGATGGTGTATGTGTCAGAGTGATGGAGAGGTGTAAAGGGAAGGTGGGATGGTGTATGTGTCAGAGTGAGCGGTGTAAAGGGAAGGTCGGATGGTGTATATGTCAGAGTGATGGAGAGGTGTAAAGGGAAGGTGGGATGGTGTATGTGTCAGTGAGCGGTGTAAAGGGAAGGTGGGATGGTGTATGTGTCAGAGTGATGGAGAGGTGTAAAGGGAAGGTGGGATGGTGTATGTGTCAGAGTGAGCGATGTAAAGGGAAGGTGGGATGGTGTATGTGTCAGAGTGAGGGAAAGGTGTAAAGGGAAGGTGGGATGGTGTATGTGTCAGAGTGAGGGAGAGGTATAAAGGGAAGGTAGGATGGTGTATGTGTCAGTGAGCGGTGTAAAGGGAAGGTGGGATGGTGTATGTGTCAGAGTGAGAGGTGTAAAGGGAAGGTGGGATGGTGTATGTGTCAGTGAGCGGTGTAAAGGGAAGGTGGGATGGTGTATGTGTCAGAGTGATGGAGAGGTGTAAAGGGAAGGTGGGATGGTGTATGTGTCAGTGAGCGGTGTAAAGGGAAGGTGGGATGGTGTATGTGTCAGAGTGATGGAGAGGTGTAAAGGGAAGGTGGGATGGTGTATGTGTCAGAGTGAGCGATGTAAAGGGAAGGTGGGATGGTGTATGTGTCAGAGTGAGGGAAAGGTGTAAAGGGAAGGTGGGATGGTGTATGTGTCAGAGTGAGGGAGAGGTATAAAGGGAAGGTAGGATGGTGTATGTGTCAGTGAGCGGTGTAAAGGGAAGGTGGGATGGTGTATGTGTCAGAGTGAGAGGTGTAAAGGGAAGGTGGGATGGTGTATGTGTCAGTGAGCGGTGTAAAGGGAAGGTGGGATGGTGTATGTGTCAGATTGAGGGAGAGGTATAAAGGGAAGGTGGGATGGTGTATGTGTCAGTGAGCGGTGTAAAGGGAAGGTGGGATGGTGTATGTGTCAGATTGAGGGAGAGGTATAAAGGGAAGGTGGGATGGTGTGTGTGTCAGAGTGAGGGAGAGGTGTAAAGGGAAGGTCGGATGGTGTATGTGTCAGAGTGAGCGGTGTAAAGGGAAGGTGGGATGGTGTATGTGTCAGAGTGAGGGAAAGGTGTAAAGGGAAGGTGGGATGATATATGTGTCAGATTGAGGGAGAGGTGTAAAAGGAAGGTGGGATGGTGTATGTGTCAGATTGAGGGAAAGGTGTAAAGGGAAGGTGGGATGGTGTATGTGTCAGAGTGATGGAGAGGTGTAAAGGGAAGGTGGGATGGTGTATATGTCAGAGCGATGGAGAGGTGTAAAGGGAAGGTAGGATGGTGTATGTGTCAGTGAGCGGTGTAAAGGGAAGGTGGGATGGTGTGTGTGTCAGAGTGAGAGGTGTAAAGGGAAGGTAGGATGGTGTATGTGTCAGTGAGCGGTGTAAAGGGAAGGTGGGATGGTGTGTGTGTCAGAGTGAGAGGTGTAAAGGGAAGGTGGGATGGTGTATGTGTCAGAGTGAGAGGTGTAAAGGGAAGGTGGGATGGTGTATGTGTCAGAGTGAGAGGTGTAAAGGGAAGGTGGGATGGTGTATGTGTCAGAGTGAGCGGTGTAAAGGGAAGGTCGGATGGTGTATATGTCAGAGTGATGGAGAGGTGTAAAGGGAAGGTGGGATGGTGTATGTGTCAGAGTGAGCGGTGTAAAGGGAAGGTGGGATGGTGTATGTGTCAGAGTGAGAGGTGTAAAGGGAAGGTGGGATGGTGTATGTGTCAGAGTGAGGGAGAGGTGTAAAGGGAAGGTGGGATGGTGTATGTGTCAGAGTGAGGGAGAGGTGTAAAGGGAAGGTGGGATGGTGTATGTGTCAGAGTGAGAGGTGTAAAGGGAAGGTGGGATGGTGTATGTGTCAGAGTGAGAGGTGTAAAGGGAAGGTGGGATGGTGTATGTGTCAGAGTGAGAGGTGTAAAGGGAAGGTGGGATGGTGTATGTGTCAGAGTGAGGGAGAGGTGTAAAGGGAAGGTGGGATGGTGTATGTGTCAGAGTGAGGGAAAGGTGTAAAGGGAAGGTGGGATGATATATGTGTCAGATTGAGGGAGAGGTGTAAAAGGAAGGTGGGATGGTGTATGTGTCAGATTGAGGGAAAGGTGTAAAGGGAAGGTGGGATGGTGTATGTGTCAGAGTGAGAGGTGTAAAAGGAAGGTGGGATGGTGTATGTGTCAGATTGAGGGAAAGGTGTAAAGGGAAGGTGGGATGGTGTATGTGTCAGAGTGATGGAGAGGTGTAAAGGGAAGGTGGGATGGTGTATATATCAGAGCGATGGAGAGGTGTAAAGGGAAGGTAGGATGGTGTATGTGTCAGTGAGCGGTGTAAAGGGAAGGTGGGATGGTGTGTGTGTCAGAGTGAGAGGTGTAAAGGGAAGGTAGGATGGTGTATGTGTCAGTGAGCGGTGTAAAGGGAAGGTGGGATGGTGTATGTGTCAGAGTGAGGGAAAGGTGTAAAGGGAAGGTGGGATGGTGTATGTGTCAGAGTGAGGGAGAGGTATAAAGGGAAGGTGGGATGGTGTGTGTGTCAGAGTGAGGGAGAGGTGTAAAGGGAAGGTGGGATGGTGTATGTGTCAGAGTGAGAGGTGTAAAGGGAAGGTGGGATGGTGTATGTGTCAGATTGAGGAAAAGGTGTAAAGGGAAGGTGGGATGGTGTATGTGTCAGTGAGCGGTGTAAAGGGAAGGTGGGATGGTGTATGTGTCAGATTGAGGGAGAGGTATAAAGGGAATGTGGGATGGTGTGTGTGTCAGAGTGAGGGAGAGGTGTAAAGGGAAGGTCGGATGGTGTATGTGTCAGAGTGAGCGGTGTAAAGGGAAGGTGGGATGGTGTATGTGTCAGAGTGAGGGAAAGGTGTAAAGGGAAGGTGGGATGATATATGTGTCAGATTGAGGGAGAGGTGTAAAAGGAAGGTGGGATGGTGTATGTGTCAGATTGAGGGAAAGGTGTAAAGGGAAGGTGGGATGGTGTATGTGTCAGAGTGAGAGGTGTAAAAGGAAGGTGGGATGGTGTATGTGTCAGATTGAGGGAAAGGTGTAAAGGGAAGGTGGGATGGTGTATGTGTCAGAGTGATGGAGAGGTGTAAAGGGAAGGTGGGATGGTGTATATGTCAGAGCGATGGAGAGGTGTAAAGGGAAGGTAGGATGGTGTATGTGTCAGTGAGCGGTGTAAAGGGAAGGTGGGGATGGTGTGTGTCAGAGTGAGAGGTGTAAAGGGAAGGTAGGATGGTGTATGTGTCAGTGAGCGGTGTAAAGGGAAGGTGGGATGGTGTGTGTGTCAGAGTGAGAGGTGTAAAGGGAAGGTGGGATGGTGTATGTGTCAGAGTGAGGGAGAGGTGTAAAGGGAAGGTGGGATGGTGTATGTGTCAGAGTGAGGGAGAGGTGTAAAGGGAAGGTGGGATGGTGTATGTGTCAGAGTGAGAGGTGTAAAGGGAAGGTGGGATGGTGTATGTGTCAGAGTGAGGGAAAGGTGTAAAGGGAAGGTGGGATGGTGTATGTGTCAGAGTGAGCGGTGTAAAGGGAAGGTGGGATGGTGTATGTGTCAGAGTGAGAGGTGTAAAGGGAAGGTGGGATGGTGTATGTGTCAGAGTGAGGGAAAGGTGTAAAGGGAAGGTGGGATGGTGTATATGTCAGAGTGAGGGAAAGGTGTAAAGGGAAGGTGGGATGGTGTATATGTCAGAGTGAGGGAGAGGTGTAAAGGGAAGGTGGGATGGTGTATGTGTCAGAGTGAGAGGTGTAAAGGGAAGGTGGGATGGTGTATGTGTCAGAGTGAGGGAAAGGTGTAAAGGGAAGGTGGGATGGTGTATGTGTCAGAGTGAGAGGTGTAAAGGGAAGGTACATACATTTGAGGTAATTGGAGTCAAACTCCCCTTTGATTGCCACTTGTCTTCCCAGGTAGCTATTGATTTCACCGCCTCGAACGGGGATCCTCACAACAGCTGCTCCCTACATTACATCCACCCATACCAGCCTAACGAGTACCTCAAAGCCCTGGTCGCTGTAGGGGAGATCTGCCAGGATTACGACAGGTGAGGGTTATGGTTAGGGTTAGGGTTAGGGTTATGACTGTTGCAATGACTGTTGCTCACGACTTCAATGTTTATTCCTCCTCTCCTGAAAAATTTACTTTTAAAAGTTTGTGTGTGAAAGTTTCCTCTAGTTGTCCAGTGACTCTGAGGTTATGTAAATGAGAAGTCATTCAGAGCCCATGGTAGTCCTGGGTCGCCAGCAGAATGGACTTGTTTATGGGCATGTGTTTTAGATAACAATCCCTGGCTCAGAATCAAGTGTGTCATCGCTCAAAATCTAATCACTCTTTTGTTTTCTGTCCCTGCATGCATTTCAATCCAGTGACAAAATGTTCCCAGCGTTTGGCTTCGGTGCTCAGATTCCACCCGACTTCAAGGTAATTTCCAACCGTATTTTTCATAGAGTTGGACTATGGCTCAGCCTCAGCAGGGTGTCGTAATCACTCCTGTGACGAGATGAGACGAGGTGAGACTCTGGCTCTGCTCTCCTGCTTCTGTAGTGATTACGAAAGCCCCCGCTGGCCCCCTTTCTGGACCCCGCTGGCCCTCGCTGGCCTCTGCTCTGCTCTGTTCTGTCACACAGAATGGGCCTGTCCAGCCCAGGGTTCTTTTCAGCTGGATTGACTTTCTGAGTCACTAAACTGTGTCCAGCAGGAAATAATTGACATTCTGCCTTGGTGACTGGTGCTCCCGCTGGCTGACACATGATGCTGCCTCTGGTCCGGAGAGGAGGGGAGGGGGGGTGCCATGGCTCGCAACTATGCTAATTATCCAACCCACAAAAATGCATCAATCAACTTTTAAATTTGATTGTGTGAGTGATTGCGTCTGGCCAACTGTGTTAGTGTGTGTGTGTGAGTGCGTGCGAGTGTGTGTGTGTGTGCGTGTGTGTGTTCTTTTGTCTCACTGTTCCATGATGATCAAAGTCCATATTTTTCATCTTCCTCCAGGTTTCCCATGATTTTGCAGTGAATTTTAATGAGGAAAACCCAGAATGTGCAGGTAGGTGCTTCGCCTCAAACAGATTAGAGGTTCACCCTGCCTTTGAAATCAGACTGTCAAAATGCTTCATTTCAAATGCTCATACCAGCTCTGGGGTGGGTGGTTACCTTAAATTTGCAAAATTGTGGTCAATTTCCCCCTGCAACTATTAAATATTAAAAGCACAATATATACTTTTAATAACACATTAACCAGATAATAAAACATTTTAATTTTTTTAACATTTTAGTCATTTAGCAGACGCTCTTATCCAGAGCGACTTACAGTAGTGAATACATACATTTCATACATTTATTTTTCTCCGTACTGGTCCCCCGTGGGAATCGAACCCACAACCCTGGCGTTGCAAACACCATGCTCTACCAACTGAACCACATTATACCTTTAATAACACATTAACCAGATAATAAAACCACATTTTATCTTTAATAACACATTAACCAGATAATAAAACCACATTTTATCTTTAATAACATATTAACCAGATAATAAAACCACATTTTATCTTTAATAACACATTAACCAGATAATAAAACCACATTTTATCTTTAATAACACATTAACCAGATAATAAAAACACATTTTATCTTTAATAACACATTAACCAGATAATAAAACCACATTTTATCTTTAATAACACATTAACCAGATAATAAAACCACATTTTATCTTTAATAACACATTAACCAGATAATAAAACCACATTATATCTTTAATAACACATTAAACAGAAAATAAAACCACATTTTACCTTTAATAACACATTAAACAGATAATAAACCACATTTATCACATTTTCTCTTTATGCCGGCCCAAACACTTTGTAGGGATGCATCAATAAAAAGTTTTAACAGGGAGTCTACAGTCGTTCAGAATCGAAATGGCTTAAGGAAAATGTTGAACAGCCAAAGGTGACCTGCATAAAGTCCCACAGACAGGCTGGATGAAGCTGCTGTCATCGCACACCACAGGGGATCAACATACATAAATCAACCTGGTGGCAGCCAGCCTTCCTTTCTTGACATTAAAGTTGACTGTTAATGTTAAATACCCTGACTGCCCCACAGGGACATCATGTCTGGAGGAGAGAGGCCAGGTCTGTGCTGTAGTCAGATAATGAGCCCCGAGGGGGTGAACTACCGCACAGACACTAGGGTTGGTAACGGTTAGAGAGGCAAGCCAGCAACCGCAGCGTTTGCTGTGAACACCGAGGCTGTACCAGCTTTATTTGACTGTTTTACTGTGAACGCTGAGGCTGTACCAACTTTATTTCACTGTTTTACTGTGAACGCTGAGGCTGTACCAGCTTTATTTGACTGTTTTACTGTGAACGCTGAGGCTGTACCAGCTTTATTTGACTGCTTCAATATATCAAAATAATTTTCCCTCCTCATGATGCCATCTATTTTGTGAAGTCCCTCCTGCAGCAAAGCACCCCCACAACATGATGCTACCACCCCGGCTTCATGGTTGGAATGGTGTTCTTCGGCTTGCAAGCCTCCCCCTTTTTCCTCCAACCATAACGATGGTCATTATGGCCAAACAGTTCTATTTTTTTTTCATCAGACCAGAGGATATTACTCCAAAAAGTACAATCTTTGTCCCCATGTGCAGTTGCAAACCATAGTCTGGCTTTTTTATGGCGGTTTTGGAGCAGTGGCTTCTTCCTTGCTGAGCGGTCTTTCAGGTTACGTTGATATAGGACTCGTTTTACTGTGGATATAGATACTTTTGTACCTGTTTCCTCCAGTATCTTCACAAGGTCCTTTGCTGTTGTTCTGGGATTGATTTGCTCTTTTCACACAAAAGTACGTTCATCTCTAGGAGACAGAACGTGTCTCCTTCCTGAGCGGTATGACGGCTGTGTCACGAATCCCACCGAAGGTGGCTCCCCTGCCTGCTCGGGCGGCGCTCGGCGGTCGTCGTCGCCGGCCTACTAGCCACCGCTGATCCTTTTTTCCTTTTCTGGTGGTATGTCTTATTGTTTGCACCTGTTCCTTATTTGTGTCTCTTGATTTATGGTTATTTAAGCCTGTTTAGCCCGCCCAGGTTTGTGCGGGATTATTTTCGTCAGAGTGTTTTTGTTGTTGGATGTGCTAGCGATCTGCTTGTGTTGTTTTATTATGCGTACTGTGGACCCGTTGTATTTGGGCACTTCGCTATTCACACCGGTTGTTGGCGTCGACCGTTTTTTCGTAATTAAGGAATAAACACATTTTTCCTTACCTCTGCTCTCTGCGCCTGACTCCTACCACCACTCCTAGAAATCACTGACAGGCTGCGTGGTCCCATGGTGTTTATACTTGCGTACTACACATCCATAGGTACACCTCCAATTGACTCAAATGATGTCAATTAGCCTTTCAGAAGCTTCTAAAGCTATGACATAATTTTCTGGAATTTTCCAAGCTGTTTAAAGACAGTCAATTTAGTGTATGTAAACTTCTGACCCACTGGAATTGTGATACAGTGAATTATAATCGAAATAACCTGTCTGTAAACAATAGTTGGACAAATTGCTTGTCTTTTGCACAAGGTAGATGTCCTAACCGACTTGCCAAAACTATAGTTTGTTTAACAAGAAATTTGTGGAGTGGTTGAAGAACGACTTTTAATGACTCCAACCTAAGTGTATGTAAACTTCCGACTTCAAGTGTATCATTATCAAGTGAATATGATTCTCCTTGAAAAGTGAGGCTTCATTCTCATAGAATGAGTTAAATATGTTACAAAGTTGCCAAGTTTAATTCAACTGATCTCATTTGATCTATCCAGCTCACCTGCACACAGCCCTAACACTTTTTCACACACTGTAAAAGAATAGGCTATAAGAATAGCTTTTATTTTTTTCAGCTTTTCAGCTCATCCTCCACTTTCTACCTTGTATTCGTGTCACTCTATTATCTTGCTTGTTTTGATTGGCAGCTGCCCTGGATGGGTGGAGAGGAGCCAGACAGGTTCTGATCCAGTCCAGAGATTCTTGCCAGGAAAGCAGCCAGGAATAGATCAGTCTCAGTACTCCTCTGTCAGGCAAGCTTCCAGCCCATCTCCCAAGGCAGAGGGCATAGCTTGCAGTTTTTCATGCAAGAAAACTGACTGTCGTACAGATGCTGTTAGATGTGGACACACACCAATGCAGTCAAACACTGTCTTCCTTTGTGCCTGTACCAATTATTGATATTGATATCTGTTTGAAGGTGAAAGTTTGCATTACTGTGGGTAAAGGGAGTGGCAAGCTGAGACTGCCTGTGTGTGTACGTGCCGGTGTTTGTGCTTGTGTTAGATACACTATATGTACAAAAGTATGTGGACACCCCTTCAAATGAGTGGAATTGGCTATTTCAGCCACACCTGTTGCTGACAGGTGTATAAAATCAAGCACACAGTCATACAAAAACATTGGCAGTAGAATGTCCTTACTGAAGAGCTCAGTAACTTTCAATGTGGCATCGTCATAGGATGCCACCTTTCCAACAAGTCGTCAGTTCGTCAAATTTCTGCCCTGCTAGCACTGCTCCGGTCAACTGTATGTGCTGTTATTGTGAAGTGGAAACGTCTAGGAGCAACAATGGCTCAGCCGCGACGTGGTAGGCCACAAGCTCACAGAACTGGAAGAACGTATCATGTTTAAACCATCTGTCCTCGGTTGCAACACTCACTACCGAGTTCCAAACTGCCTCTGGAAGTAACATCAGCACAATAATTATTCGTCAGGAGCTTCTTGAAATGGGTTTCCATGGCTGAGCAGCCGCACACAGGCCTAAGATAACCATGTGCAATGCCAAATGTAAAGTTTGGAGAAGGAGGAATAAAAGTTGCGTCTGCTTTTCATGGTTCGGGCTAGGTCCCTTAGCTCCAGTGAAGGGAAATCTTAACGCTACAGCATACAATGACAATCTAGACGATTATGTGCTTCCAACTTTGTGGCAATAGTTTGGGGAAGGCCCTTTCCTGTTTCAGCATGACAATGAGATGTTTGACGAGCAGGTGTCCACATCCACATTGCAGTATAGTGGTCAGTAATCAGACCTCCAGATGTCTGCAGTATAGTGGTCAGTAATGAGACCTCCAGATGTCTGCAGTATAGTGGTCAGTAATCAGACCTCCAGATGTCTGCAGTATAGTGGTCAGTAATCAGACCTCCAGATGTCTGCAGTATAGTGATCAGTAATCAGACCCCCAGATGTCTGCAGTATAGTGGTCAGTAATCAGATCTCCAGATGTCTGCAGTATAGTGGTCAGTAATCAGACCTCCAGATGTCTGCAGTATAGTGGTCAGTAATCAGACCTCCAGATGTCTGCAGAATAGTGGTCAGTAATCAGACCTCCTGATGTCTGCAGTATAGTGGTCAGTAATCAGACCTCCAGATGTCTGCAGTATAGTGGTCAGTAATGAGACCTCCAGATGTCTGCAGTATAGTGGTCAGTAATGAGACCTCCAGATGTCTGCAGTATAGTGGTCAGTAAAGAGACCTCCAGATGTCTGCAGTATAGTGGTCAGTAATCAGACCTCCAGATGTTTGCAGTATAGTGGTCAGTAATCAGACCTCCAGATGTCTGCAGTATAGTGGTCAGTAATGAGACCTCCAGATGTCTTAATGTTGCTGCTCTACACCTCTCCACACACTCACACTCTCATACCCTCAGGAGAGCCTCTCACTGATAATGAAATCTCTCTCTCTCTCTCTGTGTGGACCCACTCCAATTAAATTCTCATATCACCGCAACAGATCCACAGATGACGTAACCTCTATTGCATTCAACACTGCCCTCTCCCATGTGAGAACACAGTTCATTGACTACAGCTCAGCGTTCAACACCATAGTGCCCACAAATCTCATCACTAAGCTCAGGACCCTTGGACTTAACACTACCGTCTGAAACTGGATCTTGGACTTCCGGACAGTCCGCCCCCAGGTGGTGAGGGCAGGCAACAACACATCTGCCACGCTAACCCTCAACAAGGGCCCCCTCAGGAGTGTGTGCTTAGTCCCCTCCTGTACTCCCTGTTCAGCCACGACTGCCTGGCCGCTCACGACTCATCATTATGTTTGCTGACGACACGACCCGATGAGACAGCCTATAGGGAGGAGGCCAGGACAACAACCTCTCCCTCAATATCAACAAGACAAAGGAGTCAATTGTGGACTACAGGCAACAGAGGGCAGAGCACACCCCCATCCACATCGACAGGGCTGTAGTGGAGCGTGTCAAGAGCTTTAAGCTCCTCGGAGCTTTAAGCTCCTTCCCCCTCTACAGCTGCACCATTGAGAGTGTCTTGACTGGCTGCATCACCACTTGGTATCCGACCGCAAGGCGCTTCAGAGGATATTGTGTACAGCCCAGTACATCACTGGGGCTGAGTTCCCTGCTATCCAGGACCTCTATACCAGGTGGTGTCAGAGGAAGACTCCAGCCACCAAAGTCATATACTGTTCTCCCTGCTTCTGCACAGAAAGTGGTACTGAATTCTGGAACTAACAGGACCCGGCACACAGCTTTTACCCCCAAGCCATAAGACTGCTAAATAGTTAACCAAATAGCTGCCCAGACTATCTGCATTGACCCATTTTGCACTAACTCTTTTGAGTCATTACATGCACTGCTGCTACTGTTTATTATATATCCTGTTGCCTAGTCACTTTACCCCTACCTATATGTACATAACTACCTCAATTACCTCGTACCCATGCACATTGACTCAGTACTGGTACCCTGTGTATATAGCCAAGTTATCCTTACTCATTGTGTATTTATTCCAAGTGTTATAATTTGTTAAAATCTTTCTCTCTACATTTTTGAAAAGGGCCTGTAAGCATTTCACTGTTAGTCTACACTAGCTGTGGTGTGTGCGTGCGTGCGTGCGTGCGTGCGTGTGCACGCACAGTGAGGTCGTGATGGAGGGGTTGTTAATTAAGTGAAATTTTCCAAAGATGTGTGTGTGACCTCAAATGCCCACTCAATCAGAAAATAGCATTACTTCTGCTGCTCGGCCTAATGGGAGGCCACTGCTGTGATCCATGTAGTGGTGAGAAGAGATAAATACAAGTCAATGCAGCTGTGAAGGTAACTAACTATTCAGAGAGTGACTGCTTCCCTCAAAGTGAAAAATATCCTGGAATATCATGGGTCTCAATTACTCCACAAAGATACCTTCACACCTGTGTGCATTGCTGTTCGTCGTGTGTCCCCAAATACCCAGAGTTCTCCAGAAGTATATGGCTATGTGAGTGTTACTGTGTGTGTGTGTTTTTCCAACATGTCTATGGGTGTGCAGGTATCCAAGGGGTGGTGGAGGCCTATCAGACATGCCTTCCTAAGCTTCAGCTCTACGGCCCCACCAACATCGCCCCCATCATCCAGAAAGTAGCCAGCTCCGCTTCACAGGAAATGCACACCAAGGAGGCCATGGTAAGCTAGCTGTCAGTTGTCCTCCTCTCCTTGGAACCAATCGATTTGGAACATAGCTTGAACCTAGCTTGAGCTTAAATCATGTATTGATGTCAATGGGAGACTTGGCAACATTTTAGAGTTATGCTCAACATGTATTTCCAACATACCCCACAGACATTACTCTCTCACGTTTCTCCCCAGTCATTGACTTCCTTTATCTCTGCAGCAGTACTTCATTCTGCTCATCCTAACGGACGGAGTGATCACAGACATGGCAGACACCCGCGAGGCTATCGTCCAAGCCTCCCACTTGCCCATGTCCATCATCATTGTAGGCGTGGGAAGTGCTGACTTCAGTGACATGCAGATGCTGGATGGAGATGACGGGATCCTTCGCTCGCCCAAGGGGGAGCCCTGCCTACGAGACATCGTCCAGTTCGTCCCCTTCCGCAACTTCAAACATGTGAGTCTTTACTGGAACTGGCAGGGTTACCTGAGGAACTGGGAGGGTTACCTGAGGAACTGGGAGGGTCACCTGAGGAACTGGGAGGGTTACCTGAGGAACTGGGAGGGTTACCTGAGGAACTGGGATGGTTACCTGAGGAACTGGGAGGGTTACCTGAGGAACTGGCAGGGTTACCTGAGGAACTGGGAGGGTTACCTGAGGAACTGGGAGGGTTACCTGAGGAACTGGGAGGGTTACCTGAGGAACTGGCAGGGTTACCTGAGGAACTGGCAGGGCTACCTGAGGAACTGGAAGGGTTACCTGAGGAACTGGCAGGGTTACCTGAGGAACTGGGAGGTTACCTGAGGAACTGGCAGGGTTACCTGAGGAACTGGGAGGGTTACCTGAGGAACTGGGAGGGTTACCTGAGGAACTGGGAGGTTACCTGAGGAACTGGCAGGGTTACCTGAGGAACTGGCAGGGTTACCTGAGGAACTGGGAGGTTACCCGAGGAACTGGGAGGGTTACCCGAGGAACTGGGCGGGTTACCCGAGGAACTGGGCGGGTTACCCGAGGAACTGGGAGGTTACCTGAGGAACTGGCAGGGTTACCTGAGGAACTGGCAGGTTACCTGAGGAACTGGGAGGGTTACCTGAGGAACTGGGAGGGTTACCTGAGGAACTGGGAGGGTTACCTGAGGAACTGGGAGGGTTACCTGAGGAACTGGGAGGGTTACCTGAGGAACTGGGAGGGTTACCTGAGGAACTGGGAGGGTTACCTGAGGAACTGGGAGGTTACCTGAGGAACTGGGAGGGTTACCTGAGGAACTGGCAGGGTTACCTGAGGAACTGGGAGGGTTACCTGAGGAACTGGGAGGGTTACCTGAGGAACTGGGAGGGTTACCTGAGGAACTGGGAGGGTTACCTGAGGAACTGGGAGGGTTACCTGAGGAACTGGGAGGTTACCTGAGGAACTGGGAGGGTTACCTGAGGAACTGGGAGGTTACCTGAGGAACTGGGAGGGTTACCTGAGGAACTGGGAGGGTTACCTGAGGAATTGGCAGGGTTACCTGAGGAACTGGGAGGGTTACCTGAGGAACTGGGAGGGTTACCTGAGGAACTGGGAGGGTTACCTGAGGAACTGGGAGGGTTACCTGAGGAACTGAGAGGGGTTACCTGAGGAACTGGGAGGGTTACCTGAGGAACTGGGAGGGTTACCTGAGGAACTGGGAGGTTACCTGAGGAACTGAGAGGGGTTACCTGAGGAACTGGGAGGTTACCTGAGTGTTACAGGAAGAGACAGGTTTCTCTCTGTTTATCTCCAGGGCTCACCGGCAGAGCTGGCGAAGACTGTCCTAGCAGAAGTGCCCAACCAGGTGGTTGACTACTACAACAACAAGGGCATCAAGCCCAAAGTGCCCAGCGAGTTCGAGTCTTCCAGGACATTCGCCCCCTGAGAGGAGGGGCCCAACGCACTCGTTACAACAGACAGTACCTTATGCTGACTAACTGAAAAGTTTACTGTTTTGCTCTTCGTTTGTTTGTTCTTTTCATTGTGCATGCGTGGCCTCCGAGGCTTGCATCTGTAAAGCAACTGTATCATTCAAAGCATTGGTATGATAGGGGGGACATACAAAAGAACAACCAAACTGACATCCCTACAGACGAACATTCAACTATCGATGAAGGAATGTACAGAACACCCCCGCTCCTTTTTTTATAAGAGTTTGTTGAGATTTTGCAAAATTTCTTGATATTCATACATTGTAAAACATTTTGGACCACAGTGAATGAACTAGCTACCTGCGTTTAAACACGTCTGCGTCCTCAGAAGTCCATATTGCAGATAAGGCAGATGCATGAACTGTTGTTTTGCATGCTGGTAATAAAGCAGTTTTCTCATGGTTCATGTTGTTTCCTTAGTGAACAATAGAGTTGACAGTATTGTAGGGATAAAGGACATTCTACTATGAAGCATGTTGACAGCACAAATTTAGTATTCTGGGAAGTTCACTGGAGAATATTATGGGCACATAATTTGCCGTTGTTATGTTACAATGCAGTATTCTGTGAAATTATGAATTACTTATAATAATAAAAGCTTTATCAATATGCTTGTGACTTGTACTGTTAAAAAAACCTATTGGGTTTCAAGTCAAAAACATCATTGGAATTGTGGTCATATCAATTTCCATTCATTCTATGAAAAATCCATCGAAAATGCAGAGAACTGAATTGGCAGCATTTCTATATTTTGGTGTGCTTGTCAAAGTAGTCAAAGAAATTGGGAATTGGGGTCACTTTCTTAGCATTTCCAATGCATTCTATTGATTTAAAAACCTCCATAAAAATGATGGGAATGTTCTGATTGAGATGGGGAGAGGGAGATGGGGAGGAGAGAGGGAGATGAAGAGAGGGAGATGGGGAGAGAGAGGGAGGGAGATGGGGAGAGAGTGGGAGGGAGATGGGGAGAAGAGAGAGGGAGATGGGGAAATGGGGGGATTGAGAGGGAGATGGGGATAGGGAGATGGGGAGAAGAGAGAGGGAGATAGGGAAATGGGGGGATTGAGAGGGAGATGGGGAGAGGGAGATGGGGGGAGGGAGATGGGGAGGACTGTGGGAGGGAGATGGGGAGAAGACAAGGAGGGAGATGGGGAGGACTGAGGGAGGGAGATGGGGAGAGAGAGGGAGGGAGATGGGGAGGACTGTGGGAGGGAGATGGGGAGAAGAGCGTGAGGGAGATGGGGAGAGAGAGGGAGGGAGATGGGGAGAGAGTGGGAGGGAGATGGGGAGAGAGAGGGTGGGAGATGGGGAGAGAGTGGGAGGGAGATGGGGAGAAGGGAGGGAGGGAGATGTGGAGGAGAGAGGGAGGGCGATGGGGAGGACTGAGGGAGGGAGATGGGGAGAAGAGAGGGAGGGAGATGAGGAGGACTGAGGGAGGGAGATGGGGAGAGAGAGGGAGGGAGATGGGGAGAGAGGGGGAGGGAGATGGGGAGGACTGAGGGAGGGAGATGGGGAGAGGGAGAGAGATGGAGAGGAGGGAGGGTGGGTGATGGGAGGACAGAGGGAGAGAGATGGGAGAAGAGAGGGAGGGCGATGGGGAGGACTGAGGGAGGGAGATGGGGAGAAGAGAGGGAGGGAGATGGGGAGGACTGAGGGAGGGAGATGGGGAGAGGGAGAGAGATGGGGAGAAGGGAGGGAGGGAGATGGGGAGGGAGATGGGGAGAGAGAGGGAGGGAGATGGGGAGGACTGAGGGAGGGAGATGGGGAGAGGGAGAGAGATGGGAGAAGGGAGGGAGGGAGATGGAGAGGAGGGAGGGTGGGTGATGGGGAGGACAGAGGGAGGGAGATGGGGAAAAGAGAGGGAGGGAGATGGGGAGGACTGAGGGAGGGAGATGGGGAGAAGAGAGGGAGGGAGATGGAGAGGACTGTGGGAGGGAGATGGGGAGAAGAGTGTGAGGGAGATGGGGAGAGAGAGGGAGGGAGATGGGGAGGACTGAGGGAGGGAGATGGGGAGAGGGAGAGAGATGGAGAGGAGGGAGGGTGGGTGATGGGGAGGACAGAGGGAGGGAGATGGGGAGAAGAGAGGGAGGGAGATGGGGAGGACTGAGGGAGGGAGATGGGGAGAAGAGCGTGAGGGAGATGGAGGGAGGGAGATGGGGAGAGAGAGGGAGGGAGATGGGGAGAAGGGAGGGAGGGAGATGGAGAGGGAGGGAGATGGGAAGAAAGGGAGATGGGGAGAAGGGGTGGAGGAGAGAGGGAGGGAGATGGGGAGGACTGAGGGAGGGAGATGGGGAGAAGAGAGGGAGGGAGATGGGGAGGACTGAGGGAGGGAGATGGAGAGAGAGGGAGGGAGATGGGAAGAAGGGAGATGGGGAGAAGGGAGGGAGGGAGATGTGGAGGAGAGAGGGAGGGAGATGGGGAGGACTGAGGGAGGGAGATGGGGAGAAGAGAGGGAGGGAGATGGAGAGAGAGGGAGGGAGATGGGAAGAAAGGGAGATGGGGAGAAGGGAGGGAGGGAGATGTGGAGGAGAGAGGGAGGGAGATGGGGAGGACTGAGGGAGGGAGATGGGGTAGTTGTCCTTGCACTGCATTGTATGTGCCTGCAAGACTGTTGCTGTCGTCTTTATTGTTTTTGTCCAGTGGATACTTTACTCCTTTTTTTTAAATGAAAAAACATGAGTATCCACATACCTGCTGCGCCTTGGTCCATTCTTGATGACAGTTGTGACAGAACTACCCACCACAAAAGGACCAAGCAGCGGAAGAGGAGGAAGCCACAGGAGAACAGTGTGGATGAATGGACATGGGAGGACGTCCTGGACGGCAAGGGAGTCTACACTTGGGAAGAGATCCTGGCCGGAAGGGATCGCCTCCCATGGGAACAGGTGGAGGCACTCAGGAGAGTGGAGGCAGCTGGACTGAGGAACCAACGCGAACGTTATGCTGGAACACGGCTGGTGAGGAAGCCGGAGAGGCACCCCCAATATTTTTTGGGGGGGGGGCACACGGGTAGTTTGGCCAGGCCAAGGAAGAGCCATAAGCCAGCTACCCGTGATTACAGGGAGGCGCGTATGAGGTGGAGGGCGCCATGTCACGCTGAGGTACGCACCATCTTGCCTATACGGACGCACAGGCCAGTTCGCCCTGTACCAGCGCCCCGCATGTGCCAGGGTGAGGTGAGCATCGAGCCGGAAGGGATGATGCCAACCCTGCGCTCAAGACCGCCAGTGCTCCTCAACGGTCCGGTGTTTCCCGCTATACGCACTAGCATTGAGGTGCGTGTCTCCAGGCTGGCACGTCCAGTACCAGCCCCACGCATCAGGCGTCTAGTGCGTCAGACCAGCCCCACGCATCAGGCGTCTAGTGCGTCAGCCCAGCCTCGCCAGTCAAGAGTCACCAGAGCTGCCGCATGTCTTCCGGCCCAGCCAGAGTGGTCCGTCTGCCAGGGTCAGCCCGAGTGGCCCATCTGCCCGGCGCAGCTATCGGCGCCACCGAAGTGGGCGACGCCGAAGGTGGAGCGAGGTCCACGTCCTGCACCTGAGCCACCTCCAGGATAGGTGGGTTGGGGAGGGAGGGTGTAGCACAGTGCCGTCGGTGACGGCAGCCACCCTGCCTTCCCTCCCTTATTGTTTAGGGGTTATTGTTTATTGGTTTTGTTGGGGTATTGGGGATTTCTTTGTGTTTTCTTTTTTTAGGTGCATTCCGGGGTCTGCACCTTGAGGGGGGGGGGGTACTGTCACGTCCTGACCAGCAGAGGGCGAAATTGTGTTAGTCTTGGTCAGGATGTGGCAGGGGGTTTGTGTTTGTTAAATGTTGTGTGGGTGATTGGACTCCCAATTGAAGGCAGGTGTGTTGAGTTGCCTTTGATTGGGAGTCCTATATAGGAGTGTGTGTTTTTCTTTGGGGTTGTGGGTAGTTGTCCTTGCACTGCATTGTATGTGCCTGCAAGACTGTTGCTGTCGTCTTTATTGTTTTTGTCCAGTGGATACTTTACTCCTTTTTTTTAAATTAAAAAACATGAGTATCCACATACCTGCTGCGCCTTGGTCCATTCTTGACGACAAGTGTGACAACTTGGAAAATTCCACAAAGTGCAAGCCGAAGAACACCATCCCAACCGTGAAGCACGGGGGTGGCAGCATCATGTTGTGTGGGTGCTTTGTTGCAGGAGGCACTGGTGCACTTCACAAAATAGATGGCATCATGAGGAAGGAAAATTAGGTGGATATACTGAAGCAACATCTCAAGACATCAGTTATGAAGTTAAAGCTTGGTCGCAAATGGGTCTTCCAAATGGACAATGACCCCAAGCATACTTCCAAAGTTGCTGGCAAAATGGCTTAAAGGACAGCAAAGTCAAGGTATTGAAGTGGTCATCACAAAGCCCTGACCTCAATCCTATAGAATAATTGTGGGCAGAACTGAAAAAGTGTGTGCGAGCAAGGAGGCCTACAAACCTGACTCAGTTACACCAGCTCTGTCAGGAGGAATGGGCCAAAATTCACCCAACTTATTGTGGGAAGCTTGTGAAAGGCTAACCGAAACGTTTGACCCAAATTAAACAATTTAAAGGCAATGCTACCAAATACTAATTGAGTGTATGTAAACTTCTGACCCACTGGGAATGTGATGAAATTAATAAAAGGTCAAATAAATCATTCTCTCTACTATTATTCTGACATTTCACATTCTTAAAATAAAGTGGTGATCCTAACTGACCGAAGACAGGGAATTTTTACTAGGACTAAATGTCAGGAATTGTGAAAAAGTTTACATGTATTTAGCTAAGGTGTATGTAAACTTCTGACTTCAACTGTATCTTCATGCCATATCTCCGAGACCGACGTCTTGTTTCAGGACAGGCTAAACACATTCTTTGCACGCTTTGAGGATAACGCAGTTCCACCGACGCGGCCCGCTACCAAGGACTGTGGGCTCTCCTTCTACGTGGCCGACGCGAGTAAAACATTTAAACGTGTTAACCCTCACAAGGCTGCTAGTCCAGACGGCATCCCTAGCCGCATCCTCAGAGCATGCGCAGACCAGCTGGCTGGTGTGTTTATGGGCATATTCAATCTCGCCATATCCCAGTCTGCTGTCCCCACATGCTTCAAGATGGCCACCATTGTTCCCATACCCAAGAAGGCAACGGTAACTGAACTTAATGGCTATCGCCCCGTAGCACCCACCATCATGAAGTGCTTTGAGAGACTAGTCAAGGATCATATCACCTCTACCTTACCTGCCACCCTAGACCCACGTCAATTTGATTACCACCCCAATAGATCCACAGACGATGCAATCGCCATCACTCTGCACACTGCCCTATCCCATCAGGAAAAGAGGAATACCTATGTAAGAATGCTGTTAATTGACTATATAACTCAGCATTCAACACCATAGTACCCTCCAAGCTCATCATTAAGCTTGAGGCCCTGGTCTGAACCCCACCCTGTGCAACTGGGTCCTGAACTTCCTGACGGGCTTCCCCCATGTGGTGAAGGTAGGAAACATCACCTCCACTCTGCTGATCCTCAACACCTGGGCCCCACAAGGATGCATGCTCAGCCCCATCCTGTACTCCCTGTACTCCCTGCAACAGAGCCTTTGGCTTGTCACCTAAAACCCTCACAAATGTTTACAGATGCACAATTGAAAGCATCCGGTCATGCTGTATCAGAACCTGGTACAGTAACTTCACCGCCCGCAACCACAAGGCTCTCCAGAGGGTGGCGCGGTCTGCATTACCAGTGGCAAACTACCCGCCCTCCAGGACACCTACAGCACCCGATGTCACAGGAAGGCCAGAAAGATAATCAAGGACATCAACCACCCGAGTCACTGCCGGTTCACTCCGCTATCATCCAGAAGGTGAGGTCAGTACAGGTGCATCAAAGCTGGGACCGAGAGACTGAAAAATAGCTTCTATCTCAAGGCCATCAGATTGTTAAACAGCCATCACTAGCACATTAGCAGCTGCTGCCTATAGGCATAGACAAGGAATCACTGGCCACTTTAAGGAATGGAACACAACTCACTTGAATAATCACTGGCCACTTTAAGGAATGGAACACTACTCCCTTGAATAATCGCTGGCCACTTCATTAAGGAATGGAACACTACTCACTTGAATAATGTTTACATATCTGGCATTACTCATCTCATATGTATATACTGTATTCTATACTATTCTACTGTATCTCATTCACTAAATAATGTTTACATATCTTGTATTACTCACCTCATATGTATATACAGTTTTTTCTATACTATTCTACTGTATCTTAGTCCATTCCACTCTGACATTGCCCATCCATATGTATATAGTCTTAATTCATTCCTACTTAGATTTATGTGTATTGGGTATATGTTGTGTAATTTGTTAGATATTACTTGTTAGATATTACTGCACTGTCAGAGCTAGAAGCACAAGCGTTTTGCTACACCCGCAATAACGTCTGCTAATCACGTGTTTGTTACCAATAAAATTTGATTTGATTTGATTTGATACTGGAGTGATGACACCTCGAGGTGTGTGTGTACTGTGCTTGTGCATTGAGCGTTTTGTTTGAACCAGCCTTCCCTGCCGCGTTCTGTGAAAGTCGACATCTGTTGATGGGTACATACTGTAGGGGGGCTGGTGTTACATAAGTAAGAGTCCTATGATGGTGAAGGGTTGCAGTGAGTCTGTTATGGCGGGCTACATGACAGCACCAAACGGTATGTCTGACAGGCAAGAAATGGGCTCGTCAACACAACTCCCCGTTAGGACTGGTGCTGAGGAAATATGGAAGAATGCGGAGAGACACACACACACACACACACGTGTGTGTCTGTGTGTGTGTGTGTGTGTGTGTGCGCCTGTGTGTGCGCCTGTGTGTGTGTGTGCGCCTGTGTGTGTGTGTGTGCGCCTGTGTGTGTGTGTGTGCGCCTGTGTGTGTGTGTGTGCGCCTGTGTGTGTGTGTGTGTGTGTGTGTGTGTGTGTGTGTGTGTGTGTATGTGCGTGTGTGCACATACACACACATACACATTCCAGATAGAGTTATAAATGGGTGAGGGTGCAATGTGTCGTCATGGGAAATGAAAGTCCTCTTTCCTCCTGGATATACATTATATCCCATCTAGATTCTAGAGAATCATAAGACATTTTCTGACCTGAGAATAAATCATCTTTCCCACGTTTTCCACTCAAACCGGAGAGGATATTTAAAATATTTAAATTTCCTCTATATATATTGTGTATCCAAAACCCCCAGCGCCAGCCAGCTCCTTGGTTGGTTGTGTCACAGGTCACTGCCATGGTAATTTTCCCATGAAAAAAATCCATGGAGAACGCTCACTGGCCATAATTAGCCCCATCATTGATCTGCCAGTGCCAGGAGACAGGAGAGCTTCAATAAGTAACACTTAAATTGCACAGTATTATTTCATATGGTAATTATTGTATCTAGTATTTACTAAGAAATTATGTGGAAACAAAAGGTATTGATACTTCAATTCAACACAATTAGTAACTAGCTACCTACCAAATGGTACATTCCTATTTAGAAGACAGGGAAAGAGCAGAATAAACCATGAACCTTCAATCATTAGCCTGGTTCCCCTGGCAGGGCTTGGATTGGCAGAAAGAGGACTGTTGCCATATAGTTATTGTGTTATTTAAGCCATAAGGCCAGAGGGGGTGGGGTATATTTATATAAATGTATATATATAAATGTTTGCCTCAAATTATACCAGTTGGTAGTGTAACTACATACAGTTGGAGTAGAATAAATATAAATGATTTACTGTTAAACAAACATGCCGTCTGTGTACATTCTGTGATTACTGAATATTAAATAAATGTGTTTGAATGCTACTAATGAGTAATTCAGCCAGGATGGCGAGCCTGGAATCTCTGCAGAAAAAAAACTATAAAAAATAGCTGTGGCTTTATTCTGAAGGTGTTGATTCTGAAGGTGTTGATTCTGAAGGTCTTGACTCTGAAGGTGTTGATTCTGAAGGTGTTGATTCTGAAGATCTTGATTCTGAAGGTCTTGACTCTGAAGGTGTTGATTCTGAAGGTCTTGACTGAAGGTCTTGACTCTGAAGGTCTTGACTCTGAAGGTCTTGACTCTGAAGGTGTTGATTCTGAAGGTGTTGATTCTGAAGGTGTTGATTCTGAAGATCTTGATTCTGAAGGTGTTGATTCTGAAGGTCTTGACTGAAGGTGTTGATTCTGAAGGTGTTGATTCTGAAGGTGTTGATTCTGAAGATCTTGATTCTGAAGGTCTTGACTGAAGGTCTTGATTCTGAAGGTCTTGATTCTGAAGGTCTTGACTCTGAAGGTCTTGATTCTGAAGGTTTTGACTCTGAAAGTCTTGATTCTGAAGGTCTTGATACTGAAGGTGTTGATTCTGAAGGTGTTGATTCTGAAGGTGTTGATTCTAATGGTCTTGATTCTGAAGGTCTTGACTCTGAAGGTCTTGATTCTGAAGGTCTTGATTCTGAAGCTCTTGTTTCTGAAGGTCAGACGCTACAGTAAGTCATCTTCTTATGCAGTCTCCTAGTTGTCCTAACAGCTGTGCCAGAACACCCAACATTCCCACAGACACAGGTGGTTATTACCCCAGATAAAAACACCCATGCTATTTGGCTCAGGAGGTTAATGCCATGCACATTAACCATTAGAGGGAGGGGAATTGGGCTAATGACGGTCTTGTTCACAGAGGAAGAACAGTGAAAGGGCTTGATTAGCTTCAGAGAGGACACATCGGAATTGAGCTGCTAGCTAGCATAGATTGGTGACCAGGAAGGAGCTAGCCTCTGAAGAACGATGACTGTACAGACACAGCAAAGTTGACGTCAACTGATGAAAGTGACTTCACGCCCTCATGTCAAAGTGTTTAGCTGTCAGACATAATAACAGGCTTGCCACGGGCTGCAATTTAGAGTAGCTGTTTGCTCCATGCAGCATGACAGTGTTACATCATTTGATGTGTTAACTGTCTAAACATGACTAAACACAGGGAACCTCTAATGTTGGGGAGGACAAGCTCATAGTAATGGCTGCTCATAGTAATGGCTGGAATGGAATGGTATCAAATACATCAGACCCATGGTTTCTTTGTGTTTGATACTATTCCATTCACTTCATTGCAGTCATTATTATGAGCCGTCCAAAGTCACCCAGCGATAAGAGTCCTCTGCATTGAGAACCAGCATTTAGAGTGGGTCTGACACCTGGCTTCACTACAGCTGTCCTTCCCCCTGACTCACATCTTTCTACTGTTTACTGTCTCATATTTAAGACGGACAAAGTAGCCAAAGCGTTAATGGGAGCCACTACTACAAAACGGTGTTCACTAAAAAGTTGTATTAGTCGTATGTACGGGATACGCATGGTATACATCGTCCAACCAAATGCTTACTTGCAGGTTCCTTCTGGACAATGCAACAACAATAAGAAATAATACAAGTTAAGAATACGAACATTTTGTAAATTGCTCAGTAGAATAGAATAAACATTTTAGCATAAGTATAATGAAGTAAGACATAATTTATAGTCCAATATTTACATGTATATTGGGGAAGGGGGGGAGGGGCAGTGTATAATCTGAGCAGCATAAAAAGAGTCTGTCTGGTAGCAGCGTGTGCGTGCGTGCGTCCGTCCGTCCGTGAGTCAGTCCAGTTCAAGTGTTCAGCAGTCTGGTGGCTTGTTTGATTTGAAGTTTTGGCAAAAGTTTAGTATTCTGTAGTCTGTACAATGTGACTCTGCATTGGATGTGGCATTTGACAAGGAAAGCTGTTATTAGGAACTCCAGGAAGTAGTTTTCTTCTAGTTAGAGAACAGAGGCCGTTGTGTTGAGTTGATCGATGGGATATAAAATACCTTGTGCCACTCTGGAGAGGTGGGCTGCGTGTGAGACTACTGTTTTGGGCAGATTGTTAGAGGCAGGGTTCTGCTAGGGGACTGAATCAGTTCTGTCTTTGTTGTAATCATCCCAGAGAGAGAGACATAAGTAGGTGTCTGCTGTCGAGTCCTGGTGAGGCTCAGCCTCTGGGAAATGTCACCTTCCTCCTCCTCTTTCCTCTCACACGCTCTGTAACCAAAAAATATGTTGTCTCTTAGATGGCAATCACCTCACTCTAACAATTCACCAGTGGATACAGTTACTGTTAGAAGTTATAGCATTAGACTTATCGACAGCGGGAATGAATGGGACAAATGAGGCCTGGAGAAATATACTCTGTAAAGAATAATCTCAGCGAAAGTCACATACAAATAAACAATGCATAAAACCCAACAAATACATCAAAACAATATACAGTATATATACTGCTCAAAAAAATAAAGGGAACACTTAAACAACACAATGTAACTCCAAGTCAATCACACTTCTGTGAAATCAAATTGTCCACTTAGGAAGCAACACTGATTGACAATAAATTTCACATGCTGTTGTGCAAATGGAATAGACAACAGGTGGAAATTATAGGCAATTAGCAAGACACCCCCAATAAAGGAGTGGTTCTGCAGGTGGTGACCACAGACCACTTCTCAGTTCCTATGCTTCCTGGCTGATGTTTTGGTCACTTTTGAATGCTGGCGGTGCTTTCACTCTAGTGGTAGCATGAGACGGAGTCTACAACCCACACAAGTGGCTCAGGTAGTGTAGCTCATCCAGGATGGCACATCAATGCGAGCTGTGGCAAGAAGGTTTGCTGTGTCTGTCAGCGTAGTGTCCAGAGCATGGAGGCGCTACCAGGAGACAGGCCAGTACATCAGGAGATGTGGAGGAGGCCGTAGGAGGGCAACAACCCAGCAGTAGGACCGCTACCTCCGCCTTTGTGCAAGGAGGAGTAGGAGGAGCACTGCCAGAGCCCTGCAAAATGACCTCCAGCAGGCCACAAATGTGCATGTGTCTGCTCAAATGGTCAGAAACAGACTCCATGAGGGTGGTATGAGGGCCCGACGTCCACAGGTGGGGGTTGTGCTTACAGCCCAACACCGTGCAGGACGTTTGGCATTTGCCAGAGAACACCAAGATTTGCAAATTCGCCATTGGCGCCACTGGCGCCCTGTGCTCTTCACAGATGAAAGCAGGTTCACACTGAGCACATGTGTCTGGAAACGCCGTGGAGAACGTTCTGCTGCCTGCAACATCCTCCAGCATGACCGGTTTGGTGGTGGGTCAGTCATGGTGTGGGGTGGCATTTCTTTGGGGGGCCGCACAGTCCTCCATGTGCTCACCAGAGGTAGCCTGACTGCCATTAGGTACCGAGATGA